>NC_030385.2:25198583-25424678 GCF_001625215.2 Daucus carota subsp. sativus | reverse complement strand
TCATTTGCAAGTTTGTTGAAAAATTAGAATCAACTTGTAGTTTTCCCATTCTTGACTCGTTTAGCCCCCGCGGTGACAACTTGTTGCTTCATTATTGGCTAGATTGAAGTTGGAAACAACTTATAGCTTCATTCGAGACTCGTTTAAAGTTAAAACTTGTAGCTTCATTTTCGGTTGTTTAAAATTAGAATCAACTTTTAGTTTCATTCTTGACTCGTTTAGCCGGTAAAAACTTGTTGCTTCATTATTGTGGCTAGATTGAAGTTGAAACAACTTGTAGCTTCTTCCAGACTCGTTTGAAGTTGGAAAACAACTTGTAGCTTCATTCCAGACCGTTTGAAGGTTGAAACTTGTAGCTTCATTTTCAGTTGTTTAAAATTAGAATCAACTTGTAGTTTCATTCTTGACTCGTTTGAGCCCGGGAACAACTAGTTGCTTCATTATTGGCTAGATTGAAGTTGGAAACAACTTATAGCTTCATTCGAGACTCGTTTAAGTTGAAAACAACTTGTTAGCTTCATTTTCGGTTGTTTAAAAATTAGAATCAACTTGTAGTTTCATTCTTGACTCATTTAAGCCTGTAAACAACTTGTTGCTTCATTATTGGCTGGATTGAAATTGGAAACAACTTGTAGCTTCATTCCAGACTCGTTTGAAGTTGAAAATAAATATTAGCTTCATTTTTGGTTGTTTAAAATTACATACAACTTTTAGTTTCATTCTTGACTCGTTTGAGCCTGTAAACAACTTGTCGCTTCATTATTGGCTAGATTGAAGTTGGAAACAACTTGTAGCTTCATTCCAGACCCGTTTGAAGTTGGAAACAACTTGTAGCTTCATTCCAGACTCGTATGAAGTTGAAAACAACTTGTAGTTTCATTTCGGTTGTTTAAAATTAAAATCAACTTGTAGGTTCATTCTTGACTCGTTTGAGCCTGTAAACAACTTGTTGCTTCATTATTGGCTAGATTTAAGTTGAAACAACTTGAAGCTTCATTCCAGACTCGTTTGAAGTTGAAAACAACTTGTAGCTTCATTTTCGGTTGTTTAAAATTAGAATCAACTTGTAGTTTCATTCTTGACTCGTTTGAGCCTGTAAAAACTTGTTGCTTCATTATTGGCTACATTGAAGTTGGAAACAACTCGTAGCTTCATTCCAGACTCGTTTGAAGTTGAAAACAACTTGTAGCTTCATTTTCGGTTGTTTAAAATTAGAATCAACTTGTAGTTTCATTCTTGACTCGTTTGAGCCCGGGAACAACTTGTTGCTTCATTATTGGCTAGATTGAAGTTGGAAACAACTTATAGCTTCATTCGAGACTCGTTTGAAGTTCAAAACAACTTGTAGCTTCATTTTCGGTTGTTTAAAATTAGAATCAACTTTTAGTTTCATTCTTGACTCGTTTAAGCCTGTAAACAACTTGTTGCTTCATTATTGGCTTGATTGAAGTTGGAAACAACTTTTAGCTTCATTCCAGACTCGTTTGAAGTTGAAAACAACTTGTAGCTTCATTTTCGGTTGTTTAAAATTAGAATCAAGTTGTAGTTTCATTTTTGACTCGTTTGAGCCCGGGAACAACTTGTTGCTTCATTATTGGCTAGATTGAAGTTGGAAACAACTTGTAGCTTCATTATTGGATACATTGAAGTTGGAAACAACTTGTAGCTTCATTCCAGACTCGTTTGAAGTTGAAAACAACTTGTAGCTTCATTTTCGGTTGTTTAAAATTAGAATCAACTTGAACTTCATGCTTGACTCGTTTGAGTCCGGGAACAACTTGTTGCTTCATTATTGGCTAGATTGAAGTTGGAAACAACTTGTAGCTTCATTCTAGACTTGTTTAAAGTTGAAAACAACTTGTAGCTTCATTTTCGGTTATTTAAAATTAGAATCAACTTGTAGTTTCATTCTTGACTCATTTAAGCCTGTAAACAACTTGTTGCTTCATTATTGGCTAGATTGAAGTTGGAAACAACTTGTAGCTTCATTCCAGACTCGTTTGAAGTTGAAAACAAATTGTAGCTTCATTTTCGTTTGTTTAAAATTAGAATCAACTTTTAGTTTCATTCTTGACTCGTTTGAGCCCGGAAACAACTTGTTGCTTCATTATTGGCTAGATTGGAGTTCGAAACAACTTGTAGCTTCATTCCAGACCCGTTTGAAGTTGGAAACAACTTGTAGCGTCATTCCAGACTCGTTAAAGTTGAAACAACTTGTAGCTTCATTTTCGGTTGTTTAAAATTAGAATCAACTTGTAGTTTCATTCTTGACTCGTTTGAGCCTGTAAAAAACTTGTTGCTTCATTATTGGCTACATTGAAGTTGGAAACAACTTGTAGCTTCATTCCAGACTCGTTTGAAGTTGAAAACAACTTGTAGCTTCATTTTTGGTTGTTTAAAATTACATACAACTTTTAGTTTCATTCTTGACTCGTTTGAGCCTGTAAACAACTTGTTGCTTCATTATTGGCTAGATTGAAGTTGGAAACAACTTGTAGCTTCATTCCAGACCCGTTTGAAGTTGGAAACAACTTGTAGCTTCATTCCAGACTCGTATGAAGTTGAAAACAACTTGTAGTTTCATTTTCGGTTGTTTAAAATTAAAATCAACTTGTAGGTTCATTCTTGACTCGTTTGAGCCTGTAAACAACTTGTTGCTTCATTATTGGCTAGATTTAAGTTGGAAACAACTTGAAGCTTCATTCCAGACTCGTTTGAAGTTGAAAACAACTTGTAGCTTCATTTTCGGTTGTTTAAAATTAGAATCAACTTGTAGTTTCATTCTTGACTCGTTTGAGCCTGTAAAAAACTTGTTGCTTCATTATTGGCTACATTGAAGTTGGAAACAACTTGTAGCTTCATTCCAGACTCGTTTGAAGTTGGAAACAACTTGTAGCTTCATTTTCGGTTGTTTAAAATTAGAATCAACTTGTAGTTTCATTCTTGACTCGTTTGAGCCCGGGAACAACTTGTTGCTTCATTATTGGCTGGATTGAAGTTGGAAACAACTTTTGCCTTCATTCCAGACTCGTTTGAAGTTGAAAACAACTTGTAGCTTCATTTTCGGTTGTTTAAAATTAGAATCAAGTTGTAGTTTCATTTTTGACTCGTTTGAGCCCGGGAACAACTTGTTGCTTCATTATTGGCTAGATTGAAGTTGGAAACAACTTGTAGCTTCATTATTGGATACATTGAAGTTGGAAACAACTTGTAGCTTCATTCCAGACTCGTTTGAAGTTGAAAACAACTTGTAGCTTCATTTTCGGTTGTTTAAAATTAGAATCAACTTGAACTTCATGCTTGACTCGTTTGAGCCCGGGAACAACTTGTTGCTTCATTATTGGCTAGATTGAAGTTGGAAACAACTTGTAGCTTCATTCTAGACTTGTTTAAAGTTGAAAACAACTTGTAGCTTCATTTTCGGTTATTTAAAATTAGAATCAACTTGTAGTTTCATTCTTGACTCATTTAAGCCTGTAAACAACTTGTTGCTTCATTATTGGCTAGATTGAATTTGGAAACAACTTGTAGCTTCATTCCAGACTCGTTTGAAGTTGAAAACAACTTGTAGCTTCATTTTCGTTTGTTTAAAATTAGAATCAACTTTTAGTTTCATTCTTGACTCGTTTGAGCCCGGAAACAACTTGTTGCTTCATTATTGGCTAGATTGGAGTTCGAAACAACTTGTAGCTTCATTCCAGACCCGTTTGAAGTTGGAAACAACTTGTAGCTTCATTCTAGACTCGTTTAAAGTTGAAAACAACTTGTAGCTTCATTTTCGGTTGTTTAAAATTAGAATCAACTTGTAGTTTCATTCTTGACTCGTTTGAGCCTGTAAAAAACTTGTTGCTTCATTATTGGCTACATTGAAGTTGGAAACAACTTGTAGCTTCATTCCAGACTCGTTTGAAGTTGAAAACAACTTGTAGCTTCATTTTTGGTTGTTTAAAATTACATACAACTTTTAGTTTCATTCTTGACTCGTTTCAGCCTGTAAACAACTTGTTGCTTCATTATTGGCTAGATTGAAGTTGGAAACAACTTGTAGCTTCATTCCAGACCCGTTTGAAGTTGGAAACAACTTGTAGCTTCATTCCAGACTCGTATGAAGTTGAAAACAACTTGTAGTTTCATTTTCGGTTGTTTAAAATTAAAATCAACTTGTAGGTTCATTCTTGACTCGTTTGAGCCTGTAAACAACTTGTTGCTTCATTATTGGCTAGATTTAAGTTGGAAACAACTTTTGCCTTCATTCCAGACTCGTTTGAAGTTGAAAACAACTTGTAGCTTCATTTTCGGTTGTTTAAAATTAGAATCAAGTTGTAGTTTCATTTTTGACTCGTTTGAGCCCGGGAACAACTTGTTGCTTCATTATTGGCTAGATTGAAGTTGGAAACAACTTGTAGCTTCATTATTGGATACATTGAAGTTGGAAACAACTTGTAGCTTCATTCCAGACTCGTTTGAAGTTGAAAACAACTTGTAGCTTCATTTTCGGTTGTTTAAAATTAGAATCAACTTGAACTTCATGCTTGACTCGTTTGAGCCCGGGAACAACTTGTTGCTTCATTATTGGCTAGATTGAAGTTGGAAACAACTTGTAGCTTCATTCTAGACTTGTTTAAAGTTGAAAACAACTTGTAGCTTCATTTTCGGTTATTTAAAATTAGAATCAACTTGTAGTTTCATTCTTGACTCATTTAAGCCTGTAAACAACTTGTTGCTTCATTATTGGCTAGATTGAATTTGGAAACAACTTGTAGCTTCATTCCAGACTCGTTTGAAGTTGAAAACAACTTGTAGCTTCATTTTCGTTTGTTTAAAATTAGAATCAACTTTTAGTTTCATTCTTGACTCGTTTGAGCCCGGAAACAACTTGTTGCTTCATTATTGGCTAGATTGGAGTTCGAAACAACTTGTAGCTTCATTCCAGACCCGTTTGAAGTTGGAAACAACTTGTAGCTTCATTCTAGACTCGTTTAAAGTTGAAAACAACTTGTAGCTTCATTTTCGGTTGTTTAAAATTAGAATCAACTTGTAGTTTCATTCTTGACTCGTTTGAGCCTGTAAAAAACTTGTTGCTTCATTATTGGCTACATTGAAGTTGGAAACAACTTGTAGCTTCATTCCAGACTCGTTTGAAGTTGAAAACAACTTGTAGCTTCATTTTTGGTTGTTTAAAATTACATACAACTTTTAGTTTCATTCTTGACTCGTTTCAGCCTGTAAACAACTTGTTGCTTCATTATTGGCTAGATTGAAGTTGGAAACAACTTGTAGCTTCATTCCAGACCCGTTTGAAGTTGGAAACAACTTGTAGCTTCATTCCAGACTCGTATGAAGTTGAAAACAACTTGTAGTTTCATTTTCGGTTGTTTAAAATTAAAATCAACTTGTAGGTTCATTCTTGACTCGTTTGAGCCTGTAAACAACTTGTTGCTTCATTATTGGCTAGATTTAAGTTGGAAACAACTTGAAGCTTCATTCCAGACTCGTTTGAAGTTGAAAACAACTTGTAGCTTCATTTTCGGTTGTTTAAAATTAGAATCAACTTGTAGTTTCATTCTTGACTCGTTTGAGCCTGTAAAAAACTTGTTGCTTCATTATTGGCTACATTGAAGTTGGAAACAACTTGTAGCTTCATTTCAGACTCGTTTGAAGTTGGAAACAACTTGTAGCTTCATTTTCGGTTGTTTAAAATTAGAATCAACTTGTAGTTTCATTCTTGACTCGTTTGAGCCCGGGAACAACTTGTTGCTTCATTATTGGCTAGATTGAAGTTGGAAACAACTTATAGCTTCATTCGAGACTCGTTTGAAGTTCAAAACAACTTGTAGCTTCATTTTCGGTTGTATAAAATTAGAATCAACTTTTAGTTTCATTCTTGACTCGTTTAAGCCTGTAAACAACTTGTTGCTTCATTATTGGCTGGATTGAAGTTGGAAACAACTTTTAGCTTCATTCCAGACTCGTTTGAAGTTGAAAACAACTTGTAGCTTCATTTTCGGTTGTTTAAAATTAGAATCAAGTTGTAGTTTCATTTTTGACTCGTTTGAGCCCGGGAACAACTTGTTGCTTCATTATTGGCTAGATTGAAGTTGGAAACAACTTGTAGCTTCATTATTGGATACATTGAAGTTGGAAACAACTTGTAGCTTCATTCCAGACTCGTTTGAAGTTGAAAACAACTTGTAGCTTCATTTTCGGTTGTTTAAAATTAGAATCAACTTGAACTTCATGCTTAACTCGTTTGAGCCCGGGAACAACTTGTTGCTTCATTATTGGCTAGATTGAAGTTGGAAACAACTTGTAGCTTCATTCTAGACTTGTTTAAAGTTGAAAACAAATTGTAGCTTCATTTTCGGTTATTTAAAATTAGAATCAACTTGTAGTTTCATTCTTGACTCATTTAAGCCTGTAAACAACTTGTTGCTTCATTATTGGCTAGATTGAAGTTGGAAACAACTTGTAGCTTCATTCCAGACTCGTTTGAAGTTGAAAACAACTTGTAGCTTCATTTTCGTTTGTTTAAAATTAGAATCAACTTTTAGTTTCATTCTTGACTCGTTTGAGCCCGGAAACAACTTGTTGCTTCATTATTGCCTAGATTGAAGTTCGAAACAACTTGTAGCTTCATTCCAGACCCGTTTGAAGTTGGAAACAACTTTTGCCTTCATTCCAGACTCGTTTGAAGTTGAAAACAACTTGTAGCTTCATTTTCGGTTGTTTAAAATTAGAATCAAGTTGTAGTTTCATTTTTGACTCGTTTGAGCCCGGGAACAACTTGTTGCTTCATTATTGGCTAGATTGAAGTTGGAAACAACTTGTAGCTTCATTATTGGATACATTGAAGTTGGAAACAACTTGTAGCTTCATTCCAGACTCGTTTGAAGTTGAAAACAACTTGTAGCTTCATTTTCGGTTGTTTAAAATTAGAATCAACTTGAACTTCATGCTTGACTCGTTTGAGCCCGGGAACAACTTGTTGCTTCATTATTGGCTAGATTGAAGTTGGAAACAACTTGTAGCTTCATTCTAGACTTGTTTAAAGTTGAAAACAACTTGTAGCTTCATTTTCGGTTATTTAAAATTAGAATCAACTTGTAGTTTCATTCTTGACTCATTTAAGCCTGTAAACAACTTGTTGCTTCATTATTGGCTAGATTGAAGTTGGAAACAACTTGTAGCTTCATTCCAGACTCGTTTGAAGTTGAAAACAAATTGTAGCTTCATTTTCGTTTGTTTAAAATTAGAATCAACTTTTAGTTTCATTCTTGACTCGTTTGAGCCCGGAAACAACTTGTTGCTTCATTATTGGCTAGATTGGAGTTCGAAACAACTTGTAGCTTCATTCCAGACCCGTTTGAAGTTGGAATCAACTTGTAGCTTCATTCCAGACTCGTTTAAAGTTGAAAACAACTTGTAGCTTCATTTTCGGTTGTTTAAAATTAGAATCAACTTGTAGTTTCATTCTTGACTCGTTTGAGCCTGTAAAAAACTTGTTGCTTCATTATTGGCTACATTGAAGTTGGAAACAACTTGTAGCTTCATTCCAGACTCGTTTGAAGTTGAAAACAACTTGTAGCTTCATTTTTGGTTGTTTAAAATTACATACAACTTTTAGTTTCATTCTTGACTCGTTTGAGCCTGTAAACAACTTGTTGCTTCATTATTGGCTAGATTGAAGTTGGAAACAACTTGTAGCTTCATTCCAGACCCGTTTGAAGTTGGAAACAACTTGTAGCTTCATTCCAGACTCGTATGAAGTTGAAAACAACTTGTAGTTTCATTTTCGGTTGTTTAAAATTAAAATCAACTTGTAGGTTCATTCTTGACTCGTTTGAGCCTGTAAACAACTTGTTGCTTCATTATTGGCTAGATTTAAGTTGGAAACAACTTGAAGCTTCATTCCAGACTCGTTTGAAGTTGAAAACAACTTGTAGCTTCATTTTCGGTTGTTTAAAATTAGAATCAACTTGTAGTTTCATTCTTGACTCGTTTGAGCCTGTAAAAAACTTGTTGCTTCATTATTGGCTACATTGAAGTTGGAAACAACTTGTAGCTTCATTCCAGACTCGTTTGAAGTTGGAAACAACTTGTAGCTTCATTTTCGGTTGTTTAAAATTAGAATCAACTTGTAGTTTCATTCTTGACTCGTTTGAGCCCGGGAACAACTTGTTGCTTCATTATTGGCTGGATTGAAGTTGGAAACAACTTTTGCCTTCATTCCAGACTCGTTTGAAGTTGAAAACAACTTGTAGCTTCATTTTCGGTTGTTTAAAATTAGAATCAAGTTGTAGTTTCATTTTTGACTCGTTTGAGCCCGGGAACAACTTGTTGCTTCATTATTGGCTAGATTGAAGTTGGAAACAACTTGTAGCTTCATTATTGGATACATTGAAGTTGGAAACAACTTGTAGCTTCATTCCAGACTCGTTTGAAGTTGAAAACAACTTGTAGCTTCATTTTCGGTTGTTTAAAATTAGAATCAACTTGAACTTCATGCTTGACTCGTTTGAGCCCGGGAACAACTTGTTGCTTCATTATTGGCTAGATTGAAGTTGGAAACAACTTGTAGCTTCATTCTAGACTTGTTTAAAGTTGAAAACAACTTGTAGCTTCATTTTCGGTTATTTAAAATTAGAATCAACTTGTAGTTTCATTCTTGACTCATTTAAGCCTGTAAACAACTTGTTGCTTCATTATTGGCTAGATTGAATTTGGAAACAACTTGTAGCTTCATTCCAGACTCGTTTGAAGTTGAAAACAACTTGTAGCTTCATTTTCGTTTGTTTAAAATTAGAATCAACTTTTAGTTTCATTCTTGACTCGTTTGAGCCCGGAAACAACTTGTTGCTTCATTATTGGCTAGATTGGAGTTCGAAACAACTTGTAGCTTCATTCCAGACCCGTTTGAAGTTGGAAACAACTTGTAGCTTCATTCTAGACTCGTTTAAAGTTGAAAACAACTTGTAGCTTCATTTTCGGTTGTTTAAAATTAGAATCAACTTGTAGTTTCATTCTTGACTCGTTTGAGCCTGTAAAAAACTTGTTGCTTCATTATTGGCTACATTGAAGTTGGAAACAACTTGTAGCTTCATTCCAGACTCGTTTGAAGTTGAAAACAACTTGTAGCTTCATTTTTGGTTGTTTAAAATTACATACAACTTTTAGTTTCATTCTTGACTCGTTTCAGCCTGTAAACAACTTGTTGCTTCATTATTGGCTAGATTGAAGTTGGAAACAACTTGTAGCTTCATTCCAGACCCGTTTGAAGTTGGAAACAACTTGTAGCTTCATTCCAGACTCGTATGAAGTTGAAAACAACTTGTAGTTTCATTTTCGGTTGTTTAAAATTAAAATCAACTTGTAGGTTCATTCTTGACTCGTTTGAGCCTGTAAACAACTTGTTGCTTCATTATTGGCTAGATTTAAGTTGGAAACAACTTGAAGCTTCATTCCAGACTCGTTTGAAGTTGAAAACAACTTGTAGCTTCATTTTCGGTTGTTTAAAATTAGAATCAACTTGTAGTTTCATTCTTGACTCGTTTGAGCCTGTAAAAAACTTGTTGCTTCATTATTGGCTACATTGAAGTTGGAAACAACTTGTAGCTTCATTTCAGACTCGTTTGAAGTTGGAAACAACTTGTAGCTTCATTTTCGGTTGTTTAAAATTAGAATCAACTTGTAGTTTCATTCTTGACTCGTTTGAGCCCGGGAACAACTTGTTGCTTCATTATTGGCTAGATTGAAGTTGGAAACAACTTATAGCTTCATTCGAGACTCGTTTGAAGTTCAAAACAACTTGTAGCTTCATTTTCGGTTGTATAAAATTAGAATCAACTTTTAGTTTCATTCTTGACTCGTTTAAGCCTGTAAACAACTTGTTGCTTCATTATTGGCTGGATTGAAGTTGGAAACAACTTTTAGCTTCATTCCAGACTCGTTTGAAGTTGAAAACAACTTGTAGCTTCATTTTCGGTTGTTTAAAATTAGAATCAAGTTGTAGTTTCATTTTTGACTCGTTTGAGCCCGGGAACAACTTGTTGCTTCATTATTGGCTAGATTGAAGTTGGAAACAACTTGTAGCTTCATTATTGGATACATTGAAGTTGGAAACAACTTGTAGCTTCATTCCAGACTCGTTTGAAGTTGAAAACAACTTGTAGCTTCATTTTCGGTTGTTTAAAATTAGAATCAACTTGAACTTCATGCTTAACTCGTTTGAGCCCGGGAACAACTTGTTGCTTCATTATTGGCTAGATTGAAGTTGGAAACAACTTGTAGCTTCATTCTAGACTTGTTTAAAGTTGAAAACAAATTGTAGCTTCATTTTCGGTTATTTAAAATTAGAATCAACTTGTAGTTTCATTCTTGACTCATTTAAGCCTGTAAACAACTTGTTGCTTCATTATTGGCTAGATTGAAGTTGGAAACAACTTGTAGCTTCATTCCAGACTCGTTTGAAGTTGAAAACAACTTGTAGCTTCATTTTCGTTTGTTTAAAATTAGAATCAACTTTTAGTTTCATTCTTGACTCGTTTGAGCCCGGAAACAACTTGTTGCTTCATTATTGCCTAGATTGAAGTTCGAAACAACTTGTAGCTTCATTCCAGACCCGTTTGAAGTTGGAAACAACTTTTGCCTTCATTCCAGACTCGTTTGAAGTTGAAAACAACTTGTAGCTTCATTTTCGGTTGTTTAAAATTAGAATCAAGTTGTAGTTTCATTTTTGACTCGTTTGAGCCCGGGAACAACTTGTTGCTTCATTATTGGCTAGATTGAAGTTGGAAACAACTTGTAGCTTCATTATTGGATACATTGAAGTTGGAAACAACTTGTAGCTTCATTCCAGACTCGTTTGAAGTTGAAAACAACTTGTAGCTTCATTTTCGGTTGTTTAAAATTAGAATCAACTTGAACTTCATGCTTAACTCGTTTGAGCCCGGGAACAACTTGTTGCTTCATTATTGGCTAGATTGAAGTTGGAAACAACTTGTAGCTTCATTCTAGACTTGTTTAAAGTTGAAAACAAATTGTAGCTTCATTTTCGGTTATTTAAAATTAGAATCAACTTGTAGTTTCATTCTTGACTCATTTAAGCCTGTAAACAACTTGTTGCTTCATTATTGGCTAGATTGAAGTTGGAAACAACTTGTAGCTTCATTCCAGACTCGTTTGAAGTTGAAAACAACTTGTAGCTTCATTTTCGTTTGTTTAAAATTAGAATCAACTTTTAGTTTCATTCTTGACTCGTTTGAGCCCGGAAACAACTTGTTGCTTCATTATTGCCTAGATTGAAGTTCGAAACAACTTGTAGCTTCATTCCAGACCCGTTTGAAGTTGGAAACAACTTTTGCCTTCATTCCAGACTCGTTTGAAGTTGAAAACAACTTGTAGCTTCATTTTCGGTTGTTTAAAATTAGAATCAAGTTGTAGTTTCATTTTTGACTCGTTTGAGCCCGGGAACAACTTGTTGCTTCATTATTGGCTAGATTGAAGTTGGAAACAACTTGTAGCTTCATTATTGGATACATTGAAGTTGGAAACAACTTGTAGCTTCATTCCAGACTCGTTTGAAGTTGAAAACAACTTGTAGCTTCATTTTCGGTTGTTTAAAATTAGAATCAACTTGAACTTCATGCTTGACTCGTTTGAGCCCGGGAACAACTTGTTGCTTCATTATTGGCTAGATTGAAGTTGGAAACAACTTGTAGCTTCATTCTAGACTTGTTTAAAGTTGAAAACAACTTGTAGCTTCATTTTCGGTTATTTAAAATTAGAATCAACTTGTAATTTCATTCTTGACTCATTTAAGCCTGTAAACAACTTGTTGCTTCATTATTGGCTAGATTGAAGTTGGAAACAACTTGTAGCTTCATTCCAGACTCGTTTGAAGTTGAAAACAACTTGTAGCTTCATTTTCGTTTGTTTAAAATTAGAATCAACTTTTAGTTTCATTCTTGACTCGTTTGAACCCGGAAACAACTTGTTGCTTCATTATTGGCTAGATTGAAGTTCGAAACAACTTGTAGCTTCATTCCAGACCCGTTTGAAGTTGGAAACAACTTGTAGCTTCATTCCAGACTCGTTTGAAGTTGAAAACAACTTGTAGCTTCATTTTCAGTTGTTTAAAATTAGAATCAACTTGTAGTTTCATTCTTGACTCGTTTGAGCCTGTAAACAACTTGTTGCTTCATTATTGGCTAGATTTAAGTTGGAAACAACTTGAAGGTTCATTCCAGACTCGTTTGAAGTTGAAAACAACTTGTAGCTTCATTTTCGGTTGTTTAAAATTAGAATCAACTTGTAGTTTCATTCTTGACTCGTTTGAGCCTGTAAAAAACTTGTTGCTTCATTATTGGCTACATTGAAGTTGGAAACAACTTGTAGCTTCATTCAAGACTCGTTTGAAGTTGGAAACAACTTGTAGCTTCATTTTCGGTTGTTTAAAATTAGAATCAACTTGTAGTTTCATTCTTGACTCGTTTGAGCCCGGGAACAACTTGTTGCTTCATTATTGGCTAGATTGAAGTTGGAAACAACTTATAGCTTCATTCGAGACTCGTTTGAAGTTCAAAACAACTTGTAGCTTCATTTTCGGTTGTTTAAAATTAGAATCAACTTTTAGTTTCATTCTTGACTCGTTTAAGCCTGTAAACAACTTGTTGCTTCATTATTGGCTGGATTGAAGTTGGAAACAACTTTTACCTTCATTCCAGACTCGTTTGAAGTTGAAAACAACTTGTAGCTTCATTTTCGGTTGTTTAAAATTAGAATCAAGTTGTAGTTTCATTTTTGACTCGTTTGAGCCCGGGAACAACTTGTTGCTTCATTATTGGCTAGATTGAAGTTGGAAACAACTTGTAGCTTCATTATTGGATACATTGAAGTTGGAAACAACTTGTAGCTTCATTCCAGACTCGTTTGAAGTTGAAAACAACTTGTAGCTTCATTTTCGGTTGTTTAAAATTAGAATCAACTTGAACTTCATGCTTGACTCGTTTGAGCCCGGGAACAACTTGTTGCTTCATTATTGGCTAGATTGAAGTTGGAAACAACTTGTAGCTTCATTCTAGACTTGTTTAAAGTTGAAAACAACTTGTAGCTTAATTTTCGGTTATTTAAAATTAGAATCAACTTGTAGTTTCATTCTTGACTCATTTAAGCCTGTAAACAACTTGTTGCTTCATTATTGGCTAGATTGAAGTTGGAAACAACTTGTAGCTTCATTCCAGACTCGTTTGAAGTTGAAAACAACTTGTAGCTTCATTTTCGTTTGTTTAAAATTAGAATCAACTTTTAGTTTCATTCTTGACTCGTTTGAGCCCGGAAACAACTTGTTGCTTCATTATTGGCTAGATTAAAGTTCGAAACAACTTGTAGCTTCATTCCAGACCCGTTTGAAGTTGGAAACAACTTGTAGCTTCATTCCAGACTCGTTTAAAGCTGAAAACAACTTGTAGCTTCATTTTCGGTTGTTTAAAATTAGAATCAACTTGTAGTTTCATTCTTGACTCGTTTGAGCCTGTAAAAAACTTGTTGCTTCATTATTGGCTACATTGAAGTTGGAAACAACTTGTAGCTTCATTCCAGACTCGTTTGAAGATGAAAACAACTTGTAGCTTCATTTTTGGTTGTTTAAAATTACATACAACTTTTAGTTTCATTCTTGACTCGTTTGAGCCTGTAAACAACTTGTTGCTTCATTATTGGCTAGATTGAAGTTGGAAACAACTTGTAGCTTCATTCCAGACCCGTTTGAAGTTGGAAACAACTTGTAGCTTCATTCCAGACTCGTATGAAGTTGAAAACAACTTGTAGTTTCATTTTCGGTTGTTTAAAATTAAAATCAACTTGTAGGTTCATTCTTGACTCGTTTGAGCCTGTAAACAACTTGTTGCTTCATTATTGGCTAGATTTAAGTTGGAAACAACTTGAAGCTTCATTCCAGACTCGTTTGAAGTTGAAAACAACTTGTAGCTTCATTTTCGGTTGTTTAAAATTAGAATCAACTTGTAGTTTCATTTTTGACTCGTTTGAGCCCGGGAACAACTTGTTGCTTCATTATTGGCTAGATTGAAGTTGGAAACAACTTGTAGCTTCATTATTGGATACATTGAAGTTGGAAACAACTTGTAGCTTCATTCCAGACTCGTTTGAAGTTGAAAACAACTTGTAGCTTCATTTTCGGTTGTTTAAAATTAGAATCAACTTGAACTTCATGCTTGACTCGTTTGAGCCCGGGAACAACTTGTTGCTTCATTATTGGCTAGATTGAAGTTGGAAACAACTTGTAGCTTCATTCTAGACTTGTTTAAAGTTGAAAACAACTTGTAGCTTCATTTTCGGTTATTTAAAATTAGAATCAACTTGTAATTTCATTCTTGACTCATTTAAGCCTGTAAACAACTTGTTGCTTCATTATTGGCTAGATTGAAGTTGGAAACAACTTGTAGCTTCATTCCAGACTCGTTTGAAGTTGAAAACAACTTGTAGCTTCATTTTCGTTTGTTTAAAATTAGAATCAACTTTTAGTTTCATTCTTGACTCGTTTGAACCCGGAAACAACTTGTTGCTTCATTATTGGCTAGATTGAAGTTCGAAACAACTTGTAGCTTCATTCCAGACCCGTTTGAAGTTGGAAACAACTTGTAGCTTCATTCCAGACTCGTTTGAAGTTGAAAACAACTTGTAGCTTCATTTTCAGTTGTTTAAAATTAGAATCAACTTGTAGTTTCATTCTTGACTCGTTTGAGCCTGTAAACAACTTGTTGCTTCATTATTGGCTAGATTTAAGTTGGAAACAACTTGAAGGTTCATTCCAGACTCGTTTGAAGTTGAAAACAACTTGTAGCTTCATTTTCGGTTGTTTAAAATTAGAATCAACTTGTAGTTTCATTCTTGACTCGTTTGAGCCTGTAAAAAACTTGTTGCTTCATTATTGGCTACATTGAAGTTGGAAACAACTTGTAGCTTCATTCAAGACTCGTTTGAAGTTGGAAACAACTTGTAGCTTCATTTTCGGTTGTTTAAAATTAGAATCAACTTGTAGTTTCATTCTTGACTCGTTTGAGCCCGGGAACAACTTGTTGCTTCATTATTGGCTAGATTGAAGTTGGAAACAACTTATAGCTTCATTCGAGACTCGTTTGAAGTTCAAAACAACTTGTAGCTTCATTTTCGGTTGTTTAAAATTAGAATCAACTTTTAGTTTCATTCTTGACTCGTTTAAGCCTGTAAACAACTTGTTGCTTCATTATTGGCTGGATTGAAGTTGGAAACAACTTTTACCTTCATTCCAGACTCGTTTGAAGTTGAAAACAACTTGTAGCTTCATTTTCGGTTGTTTAAAATTAGAATCAAGTTGTAGTTTCATTTTTGACTCGTTTGAGCCCGGGAACAACTTGTTGCTTCATTATTGGCTAGATTGAAGTTGGAAACAACTTGTAGCTTCATTATTGGATACATTGAAGTTGGAAACAACTTGTAGCTTCATTCCAGACTCGTTTGAAGTTGAAAACAACTTGTAGCTTCATTTTCGGTTGTTTAAAATTAGAATCAACTTGAACTTCATGCTTGACTCGTTTGAGCCCGGGAACAACTTGTTGCTTCATTATTGGCTAGATTGAAGTTGGAAACAACTTGTAGCTTCATTCTAGACTTGTTTAAAGTTGAAAACAACTTGTAGCTTAATTTTCGGTTATTTAAAATTAGAATCAACTTGTAGTTTCATTCTTGACTCATTTAAGCCTGTAAACAACTTGTTGCTTCATTATTGGCTAGATTGAAGTTGGAAACAACTTGTAGCTTCATTCCAGACTCGTTTGAAGTTGAAAACAACTTGTAGCTTCATTTTCGTTTGTTTAAAATTAGAATCAACTTTTAGTTTCATTCTTGACTCGTTTGAGCCCGGAAACAACTTGTTGCTTCATTATTGGCTAGATTAAAGTTCGAAACAACTTGTAGCTTCATTCCAGACCCGTTTGAAGTTGGAAACAACTTGTAGCTTCATTCCAGACTCGTTTAAAGTTGAAAACAACTTGTAGCTTCATTTTCGGTTGTTTAAAATTAGAATCAACTTGTAGTTTCATTCTTGACTCGTTTGAGCCTGTAAAAAACTTGTTGCTTCATTATTGGCTACATTGAAGTTGGAAACAACTTGTAGCTTCATTCCAGACTCGTTTGAAGATGAAAACAACTTGTAGCTTCATTTTTGGTTGTTTAAAATTACATACAACTTTTAGTTTCATTCTTGACTCGTTTGAGCCTGTAAACAACTTGTTGCTTCATTATTGGCTAGATTGAAGTTGGAAACAACTTGTAGCTTCATTCCAGACCCGTTTGAAGTTGGAAACAACTTGTAGCTTCATTCCAGACTCGTATGAAGTTGAAAACAACTTGTAGTTTCATTTTCGGTTGTTTAAAATTAAAATCAACTTGTAGGTTCATTCTTGACTCGTTTGAGCCTGTAAACAACTTGTTGCTTCATTATTGGCTAGATTTAAGTTGGAAACAACTTGAAGCTTCATTCCAGACTCGTTTGAAGTTGAAAACAACTTGTAGCTTCATTTTCGGTTGTTTAAAATTAGAATCAACTTGTAGTTTCATTCTTGACTCGTTTGAGCCCGGGAACAACTTTTGCTTCATTATTGGCTAGATTGAAGTTGGAAACAACTTATAGCTTCATTCGAGACTCGTTTGAAGTTCAAAACAACTTGTAGCTTCATTTTCGGTTGTATAAAATTAGAATCAACTTTTAGTTTCATTCTTGACTCGTTTAAGCCTGTAAACAACTTGTTGCTTCATTATTGGCTAGATTGAAGTTGGAAACAACTTGTAGCTTCATTCCAGACTCGTTTGAAGTTGAAAACAACTTGTAGCTTCATTTTCGTTTGTTTAAAATTAGAATCAACTTTTAGTTTCATTCTTGACTCGTTTGAACCCGGAAACAACTTGTTGCTTCATTATTGGCTAGATTGAAGTTCGAAACAACTTGTAGCTTCATTCCAGACCCGTTTGAAGTTGGAAACAACTTGTAGCTTCATTCCAGACTCGTTTGAAGTTGAAAACAACTTGTAGCTTCATTTTCAGTTGTTTAAAATTAGAATCAACTTGTAGTTTCATTCTTGACTCGTTTGAGCCTGTAAACAACTTGTTGCTTCATTATTGGCTAGATTTAAGTTGGAAACAACTTGAAGGTTCATTCCAGACTCGTTTGAAGTTGAAAACAACTTGTAGCTTCATTTTCGGTTGTTTAAAATTAGAATCAACTTGTAGTTTCATTCTTGACTCGTTTGAGCCTGTAAAAAACTTGTTGCTTCATTATTGGCTACATTGAAGTTGGAAACAACTTGTAGCTTCATTCAAGACTCGTTTGAAGTTGGAAACAACTTGTAGCTTCATTTTCGGTTGTTTAAAATTAGAATCAACTTGTAGTTTCATTCTTGACTCGTTTGAGCCCGGGAACAACTTGTTGCTTCATTATTGGCTAGATTGAAGTTGGAAACAACTTATAGCTTCATTCGAGACTCGTTTGAAGTTCAAAACAACTTGTAGCTTCATTTTCGGTTGTTTAAAATTAGAATCAACTTTTAGTTTCATTCTTGACTCGTTTAAGCCTGTAAACAACTTGTTGCTTCATTATTGGCTGGATTGAAGTTGGAAACAACTTTTACCTTCATTCCAGACTCGTTTGAAGTTGAAAACAACTTGTAGCTTCATTTTCGGTTGTTTAAAATTAGAATCAAGTTGTAGTTTCATTTTTGACTCGTTTGAGCCCGGGAACAACTTGTTGCTTCATTATTGGCTAGATTGAAGTTGGAAACAACTTGTAGCTTCATTATTGGATACATTGAAGTTGGAAACAACTTGTAGCTTCATTCCAGACTCGTTTGAAGTTGAAAACAACTTGTAGCTTCATTTTCGGTTGTTTAAAATTAGAATCAACTTGAACTTCATGCTTGACTCGTTTGAGCCCGGGAACAACTTGTTGCTTCATTATTGGCTAGATTGAAGTTGGAAACAACTTGTAGCTTCATTCTAGACTTGTTTAAAGTTGAAAACAACTTGTAGCTTAATTTTCGGTTATTTAAAATTAGAATCAACTTGTAGTTTCATTCTTGACTCATTTAAGCCTGTAAACAACTTGTTGCTTCATTATTGGCTAGATTGAAGTTGGAAACAACTTGTAGCTTCATTCCAGACTCGTTTGAAGTTGAAAACAACTTGTAGCTTCATTTTCGTTTGTTTAAAATTAGAATCAACTTTTAGTTTCATTCTTGACTCGTTTGAGCCCGGAAACAACTTGTTGCTTCATTATTGGCTAGATTAAAGTTCGAAACAACACTTGTAGCTTCATTCCAGACCCGTTTGAAGTTGGAAACAACTTGTAGCTTCATTCCAGACTCGTTTAAAGTTGAAAACAACTTGTAGCTTCATTTTCGGTTGTTTAAAATTAGAATCAACTTGTAGTTTCATTCTTGACTCGTTTGAGCCTGTAAAAAACTTGTTGCTTCATTATTGGCTACATTGAAGTTGGAAACAACTTGTAGCTTCATTCCAGACTCGTTTGAAGATGAAAACAACTTGTAGCTTCATTTTTGGTTGTTTAAAATTACATACAACTTTTAGTTTCATTCTTGACTCGTTTGAGCCTGTAAACAACTTGTTGCTTCATTATTGGCTAGATTGAAGTTGGAAACAACTTGTAGCTTCATTCCAGACCCGTTTGAAGTTGGAAACAACTTGTAGCTTCATTCCAGACTCGTATGAAGTTGAAAACAACTTGTAGTTTCATTTTCGGTTGTTTAAAATTAAAATCAACTTGTAGGTTCATTCTTGACTCGTTTGAGCCTGTAAACAACTTGTTGCTTCATTATTGGCTAGATTTAAGTTGGAAACAACTTGAAGCTTCATTCCAGACTCGTTTGAAGTTGAAAACAACTTGTAGCTTCATTTTCGGTTGTTTAAAATTAGAATCAACTTGTAGTTTCATTCTTGACTCGTTTGAGCCCGGGAACAACTTTTGCTTCATTATTGGCTAGATTGAAGTTGGAAACAACTTATAGCTTCATTCGAGACTCGTTTGAAGTTCAAAACAACTTGTAGCTTCATTTTCGGTTGTATAAAATTAGAATCAACTTTTAGTTTCATTCTTGACTCGTTTAAGCCTGTAAACAACTTGTTGCTTCATTATTGGCTGGATTGAAGTTGGAAACAACTTTTAGCTTCATTCCAGACTCGTTTGAAGTTGAAAACAACTTGTAGCTTCATTTTCGGTTGTTTAAAATTAGAATCAAGTTGTAGTTTCATTTTTGACTCGTTTGAGCCCAGGAACAACTTGTTGCTTCATTATTGGCTAGATTGAAGTTGGAAACAACTTGTAGCTTCATTATTGGATACATTGAAGTTGGAAACAACTTGTAGCTTCATTCCAGACTCGTTTGAAGTTGAAAACAACTTGTAGCTTCATTTTCGGTTGTTTAAAATTAGAATCAACTTGAACTTCATGCTTGACTCGTTTGAGCCCGGGAACAACTTGTTGCTTCATTATTGGCTAGATTGAAGTTGGAAACAACTTGTAGCTTCATTCTAGACTTGTTTAAAGTTGAAAACAACTTGTAGCTTCATTTTCGGTTATTTAAAATTAGAATCAACTTGTAGTTTCATTCTTGACTCATTTAAGCCTGTAAACAACTTGTTGCTTCATTATTGGCTAGATTGAAGTTGGAAACAACTTGTAGCTCCATTCCAGACTCGTTTGAAGTTGAAAACAACTTGTAGCTTCATTTTCGTTTGTTTAAAATTAGAATCAACTTTTAGTTTCATTCTTGACTCGTTTGAGCCCAGAAACAACTTGTTGCTTCATTATTGGCTAGATTGAAGTTCGAAACAACTTGTAGCTTCAATCCAGACCCGTTTGAAGTTGGAAACAACTTGTAGCTTCATTCCAGACTCGTTTCAAGTTGAAAACAACTTGTAGCTTCATTTTCAGTTGTTTAAAATTAGAATCAACTTGTAGTTTCATTCTTGACTCGTTTGAGCCTGTAAAAAACTTGTTGCTTCATTATTGGCTACATTGAAGTTGGAAACAACTTGTAGCTTCATTCCAGACTCGTTTGAAGTTGAAAACAACTTGTAGCTTCATTTTCGGTTGTTTAAAATTAGAATCAACTTGTAGTTTCATTCTTGACTCGTTTGAGCCTGTAAACAACTTGTTGCTTCATTATTGCCTAGATTGAAGATGGAAACAACTTGTAGCTTCATTCCAGACTCGTTTGAAGTTGAAAACAACTTGTAGCTTCATTTTCGGTTGTTTAAAATTATAATCAACTTGTACTTCATGCTTGACTCGTTTGAGCCCGGGAACAACTTGTTGCTTCATTATTGGCTAGATTGAAGTTGGAAACAACTTGTAGCTTCATTGTTGGATACATTGAAGTTGGAAACAACTTGTAGCTTCATTCCAGACTCGTTTGAAGTTGAAAACAACTTGTAGCTTCATTTTCGGTTGTTTAAAATTAGAATCAACTTGAACTTCATGCTTGACTCGTTTGAGCCCGGGAACAACTTGTTGCTTCATTATTGGCTAGATTGAAGTTGGAAACAACTTGTAGCTTCATTCTAGACTTGTTTAAAGTTGAAAACAACTTGTAGCTTCATTTTCGGTTATTTAAAATTAGAATCAACTTGTAGTTTCATTCTTGACTCATTTAAGCCTGTAAACAACTTGTTGCTTCATTATTGGCTAGATTGAAGTTGGAAACAACTTGTAGCTTCATTCCAGACTCGTTTGAAGTTGAAAACAACTTGTAGCTTCATTTTCGGTTGTTTAAAATTAGAATCAACTTGTAGTTTCATTCTTGACTCGTTTGAGCCTGTAAACAACTTGTTGCTTCATTATTGCCTAGATTGAAGATGGAAACAACTTGTAGCTTCATTCCAGACTCGTTTGAAGTTGAAAACAACTTGTAGCTTCATTTTCGGTTGTTTAAAATTAGAATCAACTTGTACTTCATGCTTGACTCGTTTGAGCCCGGGAACAACTTGTTGCTTCATTATTGGCTAGATTGAAGTTGGAAACAACTTGTAGCTTCATTCTAGACTTGTTTAAAGTTGAAAACAACTTGTAGCTTCATTTTCGGTTATTTAAAATTAGAATCAACTTGTAGTTTCATTCTTGACTCATTTAAGCCTGTAAACAACTTGTTGCTTCATTATTGGCTAGATTGAAGTTGGAAACAACTTGTAGCTTCATTCCAGACTCGTTTGAAGTTGAAAACAACTTGTAGCTTCATTTTCGTTTGTTTAAAATTAGAATCAACTTTTAGTTTCATTCTTGACTCGTTTGAGCCCGGAAACAACTTGTTGCTTCATTATTGGCTAGATTGAAGTTCGAAACAACTTGTAGCTTCATTCCAGACCCGTTTGAAGTTGGAAACAACTTGTAGTTTCATTCCAGACTCGTTTAAAGTTGAAAACAACTTGTAGCTTCATTTTCGGTTGTTTAAAATTAGAATCAACTTGTAGTTTCATTCTTGACTCGTTTGAGCCTGTAAAAAACTTGTTGCTTCATTATTGGCTACATTGAAGTTGGAAACAACTTGTAGCTTCATTCCAGACTCGTTTGAAGTTGAAAACAACTTATAGCTTCATTTTCGGTTGTTTAAAATTAGAATCAACTTGTAGTTTCATTCTTGACTCGTTTGAGCCTGTAAACAACTTGTTGCTTCATTATTGCCTAGATTGAAGTTGGAAACAACTTGTAGCCTCATTCTAGACTCGTTTGATGTTGAAAACAACTTGTAGCTTCATTTTCGGTTGTTTAAATTTAGAATCAACTTTTAGTTTCATTCTTGACTCGTTTAAGCCTTTAAACAACTTGTTGCTTCATTATTGGCTGGATTGAAATTGGAAACAACTTGTAGCTTCATTCCAGACTCGTTTGAAGTTGAAAACAACTTGTAGCTTCATTTTCGGTTGTTTAAAATTAGAATCAACTTGTAGTTTCATTTTTGACTCGTTTGAGCCCGGAAACAACTTGTTGCTTTATTATTGGCTAGATTGAAGTTGGAAACAACTTGTAGCTTCATTCTAGACTCATTTGAAGTTAAAAAAAACTTGTAGCTTCATTTCCGGTTGTTTAAAATTAGATTCAACTCTTGGTTTCATTCTTAACTCGTTTAAGCCTGTAAACAACTTGTAACTGGCTAGATTGAAGTTCGAAACAACTTGTAGCTTCATTCCAGACTCGTTTGAAGTTGAAAACAACTTGTAGCTTCATTTTCGGTTGTTTAAAATTAGAATCAAGTTGTAGTTTCATTCTTGACTCGTTTGAGCCCGGGAACAACTTGTTGCTTCATTATTGGCTAGATTGAAGTTGGAAACAACTTGTAGCTTCATTATTGGATAGATTGAAGTCACTACGCCAAAAGTGGCCTATTGTAATGCCACTCCTTCTGTTACAATAGGCCAAAAAAGTGTTACAATCTGTCTATTGTAACACTAGGGGGCGTTACATCTGCGAGCATTACAATAGACCGTCTATTGTAACACTTGCTTGATCTATTGTAACAACAGTAAAAGTATTACAATAGCATTCTATTGTAACATCAGAATGTCCAAATGTAACACCTGAAAAAATGTTACAATAGCCAGACTGATATTTTTTAAAAGTGGGCCCCACATGTGGGCCCCACACGTGCGTCCCACATGCGGGGCCCACATAACTTATTGTAACACTATGATTATTAATTGTAACACCAAAGTTCACAATAATGTAACAGCAGGTAGAAATAATATAACACTAAATCTGTGATTATGTAACAGTAAACAAGGCTAATGTAACACTTAATATATAGAATATTGAAATGTCATTTCTGTTTGCAGAAGAATCCTATAATTACAATTCCAATTATACCAAACTACACAAAAACAGCTCCAATTACACCAAACTCAATCCAACTACATCAAAACAACTCCAAGTCCAACCTCCATCAACCAACCAAAACCAACACATCTACATAACCATTAAAAAACGGAACTAGAGTGTACAATATAAGAAATTCGATAGATTACATAACCATTAAAATACGGAACCTCCCCAGAACTAGATTGTGTTGCGTTCACTGCCTTGACCTTGAGTTCCACTGGCAAAAGGAGTGGCTTGAGTTCCACTGGCCAAAGGAGTGACTTGAGTTCCACTAGCAAAAGGATGGTACCAGGATTTAGTTACTTGTTAAACTACCCTGCCCAGAACTACTGTGCTAGCAAATTTACTTCTGGACCATGGACCAGTAGATCCCAAACTCATCATTCCAAACGCCCTTGTCTGCACTTCGATCTAGCCTCCAGTAATTGTTGCTTTAAGTCGCAAGGAATCATGAAATATTTAAACCTTGATGTCAAAGCTAGTAAGTTTGATTAAAAAAATGTACGTTAAAATATCTATGACGATAATGCAAGTACTAATAAAGATGATATTCTGTAATATCTATTATTATGATTTCTTATGACTTTATATGGAAAGGATTGACTATGATGCAATTCTATATTTGTAAATAATAGTGAGGATTTTGAAGGCATGTCCTTACTTTAAATAAATATAGATAGAAACCATATATATCACCTGATTCCCTTCATAAAATTCAGTTTCACTGGTTATACGCACTCATGCAACTCACACACTGTATTCAATAGAGTTTGACTTTTGAATCTGAGTATCAATCCCTCCCTGAAATAACACATTATGCATGAAATTTAACAAAGCCAAAATTTGTTAAAAAAAAAATCCAACTCCGCATAATCATGTTGGCATTATTCTGGTTCCTATACTTCTCCGCCATGTCTCTATATATTCACTGTTTATGAACAGGGCATCATTTCCTTCCGTCATCAGCTCCATTTAACAGGGCATTAAGATTTTAACAGAGCACAATTAAAAAAAAAAAAAATCAGATTTGAAACAAACATATTTCTAAACTCGTCAACACTTTAAATCAAACAAAACAAATACATAAAAAACAAGAGTCATTCAAACACATACATACATGAAAATACATCCAAAACAATAAAATACACATAAAAATAAATCATTCATAAACATTCAAGGATGCATATACATCAACAGATCCATAAAATCAAACAAATACACATAAAATTAAAGAAGTAATACCTTTAAACCGCAATAACTAAGACCCACTCTCCTGGAATAGAAAGTAAAAGAGCTTAAATCCAACGTTTATAGAAAGTAAAAGAGTCAAAAGGCCCAATTAGTGTGTGTATTTACCTTAATCGCCTATTATAGCAAAAAGCCCCAATTTATGAAACCCTAACCGCCTGCAAATTGAGAAATTCGAAAGTCAGTAACCCTAATTTGAGAAACTGCATATGTTTGTGTGTGCAAGTACCATTCTCGTTCTTCAGTCCGGAGCTATGGAGAGACAGACAGAGTTTGAGCCTTCAATATTCAATTCAGAGCTATTGAGAGAGACTGAGTGAGAAGAGAGACAATGAGGGTGAAGAGAGACCGAAGAGGAAGAGGGTAAAGAGAGAGTGAAGAGGGTTTGGGGAGAGGTGCTTGAATCCATGTTTGAATCGAAGAAGAAGGACTGTGGGTCAAGAGAGAAAGAGAGATGTGGGTCGAGAGAGATGTGTCTGTAACCATTTGTGAGTGTGCGTGTGTTTTTGACTTGGTCTATTTTTTTAGTTGGGGGAAAACTACCGCCCATACATGTTCACATCGGGAACAACATTTCCATTTTATTTTTATTTATAAATTAATTGATTAATTGATTATTTAATTATATAAGTAAAAAATGTTTTTTTTAATTTTATATATTATTATATGTTTTTAAATAAAAACTAATAATTTTTAAAAAATTATAATATTAAATATAATATTTTAAAGTAATGAATAATCCAGAATATAATTTAAAATACAATTTTCTGATAATATGTTTACTTTAATTGAAAAAAATAAAAAAAAATCTATCGTAACACCAGGTGCTAGTGTTACATGTCGTGTAACACCGTCACATTCATGTAACACTTGATTAACCGCTATTGTAACAACAATTTAAACCTCAGCTTTTTGAGCTACCGCAACGAAATGCTTGTAACACTTACCAAAAACCGTTGCATCAGGCCATTTATGGCGTAGTGAGTTGGAAACAACTTGTAGCTTCATTCCAGACTCGTTTGAAGTTGAAAACAACTTGTAGCTTCATTTTCAGTTGTTTAAAATTAGAATCAACTTGTAGTTTCATTCTTGACTCGTTTGAGCCCGGGAACAACTTGTTGCTTCATTATTGGCTAAATTGAAGTTGGAAACAACTTATAGCTTCATTCTAGACTCGTTTAAAGTTGAAAACAACTTGTAGCTTCATTTTCGGTTGTTTAAAATTAGAATCAACTTGTAGTTTCATTCTTGACTCATTTAAGCCTGTAAACAACTTGTTGCTTCATTATTGGCTGGATTGAAATTGGAAACAACTTTTAGCTTCATTCCAGACTCGTTTGAAGTTGAAAATAACTATTCGCTTCATTTTTGGTTGTTTAAAATTAGATACAACTTTTAGTTTCATTCTTGACTCGTTTGAGCCTGTAAACAACTTGTTGCTTCATTATTGGCTAGATTGAAGTTGGAAACAACTTGTAGCTTCATTCCAGACCCGTTTGAAGTTGGAAACAACTTGTAGCTTCATTCCAGACTCGTTTGAAGTTGAAAACAACTTGTAGTTTCATTTTCGGTTGTTTAAAATTAAAATCAACTTGTAGTTTCATTCTTGACTCGTTTGAGCCTGTAAACAACTTGTTGCTTCATTATTGGCTAGATTGAAGTTGGAAACAACTTGAAGCTTCATTCCAGACTCGTTTGAAGTTCAAAACAACTTGTAGCTTCATTTTCGGTTGTTTAAAATTAGAATCAACTTTTAGTTTCATTCTTGACTCGTTTAAGCTTGTAAACAACTTGTTGCTTCATTATTGGCTAGATTGAAGTTGGAAACAACTTGTAGCTTCATTATTGGATAGATTGAAGTTGGAAACAACTTGTAGCTTCATTCCAGACTCGTTTGAAGTTGAAAACAACTTGTAGCTTCATTTTCAGTTGTTTAAAATTAGAATCAACTTGTAGTTTCATTCTTGACTCGTTTGAGCCCGGGAACAACTTGTTGCTTCATTATTGGCTAAATTGAAGTTGGAAACAACTTATAGCTTCATTCTAGACTCGTTTAAAGTTGAAAACAACTTGTAGCTTCATTTTCGGTTGTTTAAAATTAGAATCAACTTGTAGTTTCATTCTTGACTCATTTAAGCCTGTAAACAACTTGTTGCTTCATTATTGGCTGGATTGAAATTGGAAACAACTTTTAGCTTCATTCCAGACTCGTTTGAAGTTGAAAATAACTATTCGCTTCATTTTTGGTTGTTTAAAATTAGATACAACTTTTAGTTTCATTCTTGACTCGTTTGAGCCTGTAAACAACTTGTTGCTTCATTATTGGCTAGATTGAAGTTGGAAACAACTTGTAGCTTCATTCCAGACCCGTTTGAAGTTGGAAACAACTTGTAGCTTCATTCCAGACTCGTTTGAAGTTGAAAACAACTTGTAGTTTCATTTTCGGTTGTTTAAAATTAAAATCAACTTGTAGTTTCATTCTTGACTCGTTTGAGCCTGTAAACAACTTGTTGCTTCATTATTGGCTAGATTGAAGTTGGAAACAACTTGAAGCTTCATTCCAGACTCGTTTGAAGTTCAAAACAACTTGTAGCTTCATTTTCGGTTGTTTAAAATTAGAATCAACTTTTAGTTTCATTCTTGACTCGTTTAAGCTTGTAAACAACTTGTTGCTTCATTATTGGCTAGATTGAAGTTGGAAACAACTTTTAGCTTCATTCCAGACTCGTTTGAAGTTGAAAACAACTTGTAGCTTCATTTTCGGTTGTTTAAAATTAGAATCAAGTTGTAGTTTCATTTTTGACTCGTTTGAGCCCGGGAACAACTTGTTGCTTCATTATTGGCTAGATTGAAGTTGGAAACAACTTGTAGCTTCATTATTGGATACATTGAAGTTGGAAACAACTTGTAGCTTCATTCCAGACTCGTTTGAAGTTGAAAACAACTTGTAGCTTCATTTTCGGTTGTTTAAAATTAGAAACAACTTGTACTTCATGCTTGACTCGTTTGAGCCTGGGAACAACTTGTTGCTTCATTATTGGCTAGATTGAAGTTGGAAACAACTTGTAGCTTCATTCTAGACTTGTTTAAAGTTGAAAACAACTTGTAGCTTCATTTTCGGTTATTTAAAATTAGAATCAACTTGTAGTTTCATTCTTGACTCATTTAAGCCTGTAAACAACTTGTTGCTTCATTATTGGCTAGATTGAAGTTGGAAACAACTTGTAGCTTCATTCCAGACTCGTTTGAAGTTGAAAACAACTTGTAGCTTCATTTTCGTTTGTTTAAAATTAGAATCAACTTTTAGTTTCATTCTTGACTCGTTTTAGCCCGGAAAGAACTTGTTGCTTCATTATTGCCTAGATTGAAGTTCGAAACAACTTGTAGCTTCATTCCAGACCCGTTTGAAGTTGGAAACAACTTGTAGCTTCATTCCAGACTCGTTTAAAGTTGAAAACAACTTGTAGCTTCATTTTCGGTTGTTTAAAATTAGAATCAACTTGTAGTTTCATTCTTGACTCGTTTGAGCCTGTAAAAAACTTGTTGCTTCATTACTGGCTACATTGAAGTTGGAAACAACTTGTAGCTTCATTCCAGACTCGTTTGAAGTTAAAAACAACTTGTAGCTTCATTTTCGTTTGTTTAAAATTAGAATCAACTTTTAGTTTCATTCTTGACTCGTTTTAGCCCGGAAAGAACTTGTTGCTTCATTATTGGCTAGATTGAAGTTCGAAACAACTTGTAGCTTCATTCCAGACCCGTTTGAAGTTGGAAACAACTTGTAGCTTCATTCCAGACTCGTTTGAAGTTGAAAACAACTTGTAGCTTCATTTTCAGTTGTTTAAAATTAGAATCAACTTGTAGTTTCATTCTTGACTCGTTTGAGCCCGGGAACAACTTGTTGCTTCATTATTGGCTAGATTGAAGTTGGAAACAACTTATAGCTTCATTCGAGACTCGTTTAAAGTTGAAAACAACTTGTAGCTTCATTTTCGGTTGTTTAAAATTAGAATCAACTTGTAGTTTCATTCTTGACTCATTTAAGCCTGTAAACAACTTGTTGCTTCATTATTGGCTGGATTGAAATTGGAAACAACTTGTAGCTTCATTCCAGACTCGTTTGAAGTTGAAAATAACTATTAGCTTCATTTTTGGTTGTTTAAAATTACATACAACTTTTAGTTTCATTCTTGACTCGTTTGAGCCTGTAAACAACTTGTTGCATCATTATTGGCTAGATTGAAGTTGGAAACAACTTGTAGCTTCATTCCAGACCCGTTTGAAGTTGGAAACAACTTGTAGCTTCATTCCAGACTCGTATGAAGTTGAAAACAACTTGTAGTTTCATTTTCGGTTGTTTAAAATTAAAATCAACTTGTAGGTTCATTCTTGACTCGTTTGAACCTGTAAACAACTTGTTGCTTCATTATTGGCTAGATTTAAGTTGGAAACAACTTGAAGCTTCATTCGAGACTCGTTTGAAGTTGAAAACAACTTGTAGCTTCATTTTCGGTTGTTTAAAATTAGAATCAACTTGTAGTTTCATTCTTGACTCGTTTGAGCCTGTAAAAAACTTGTTGCTTCATTATTGGCTACATTGAAGTTGGAAACAACTTGTAGCTTCATTCCAGACTCGTTTGAAGTTAAAAACAACTTGTAGCTTCATTTTCGGTTGTTTAAAATTAGAATCAACTTGTAGTTTCATTCTTGACTCGTTTGAGCCCGGGAACAACTTGTTGCTTCATTATTGGCTAGATTGAAGTTGGAAACAACTTATAGCTTCATTCGAGACTCGTTTGAAGTTCAAAACAACTTGTAGCTTCATTTTCGGTTGTTTAAAATTAGAATCAACTTTTAGTTTCATTCTTGACTCGTTTAAGCCTGTAAACAACTTGTTGCTTCATTATTGGCTACATTGAAGTTGGAAACAACTTGTAGCTTCATTCCAGACTCGTTTGAAGTTGAAAACAACTTGTAGCTTCATTTTCGGTTGTTTAAAATTAGAATCAACTTGTAGTTTCATTCTTGACTCGTTTGAGCCTGTAAACAACTTGTTGCTTCATTATTGCCTAGATTGAAGTTGGAAACAACTTGTAGCTTCATTCTAGACTCGTTGGATGTTGAAAACAACTTGTAGCTTCATTTTCGGTTGTTTAAATTTAGAATCAACTTTTAGTTTCATTCTTGACTCGTTTAAGCCTTTAAACAACTTGTTGCTTCATTATTGGCTGGATTGAAATTGGAAACAACTTGTAGCTTCATTCCAGACTCGTTTGAAGTTGAAAACAACTTGTAGCTTCATTTTCGGTTGTTTAAAATTAGAATCAACTTGTAGTTTCATTTTTGACTCGTTTGAGCCCGGAAACAACTTGTTGCTTTATTATTGGCTAGATTGAAGTTGGAAACAACTTGTAGCTTCATTCTAGACTCATTTGAAGTTAAAAAAAACTTGTAGCTTCATTTCCGGTTGTTTAAAATTAGATTCAACTCTTGGTTTCATTCTTAACTCGTTTAAGCCTGTAAACAACTTGTAACTGGCTAGATTGAAGTTGGAAACAACTTGTAGCTTCATTCCAGACTCGTTTGAAGTTGAAAACAACTTGTAGCTTCATTTTCGGTTGTTTAAAATTAGAATCAAGTTGTAGTTTCATTCTTGACTCGTATGAGCCCGGGAACAACTTGTTGCTTCATTATTGGCTAGATTGAAGTTGGAAACAACTTGTAGCTTCATTATTGGATAGATTGAAGTTGGAAACAACTTGTAGCTTCATTCCAGACTCGTTTGAAGTTGAAAACAACTTGTAGCTTCATTTTCAGTTGTTTAAAATTAGTATCAACTTGTAGTTTCATTCTTGACTCGTTTGAGCCCGGGAACAACTTGTTGCTTCATTATTGGCTAGATTGAAGTTGGAAACAACTTATAACTTCATTCTAGACTCGTTTAAAGTTGAAAACAACTTGTAGCTTCATTTTCGGTTGTTTAAAATAAGAATCAACTTGTAGTTTCATTCTTGACTCATTTAAGCCTGTAAACAACTTGTTGCTTCATTATTGGCTGGATTGAAATTGGAAACAACTTGTAGCTTCATTCCAGACTCGTTTGAAGTTGAAAATAACTATTCGCTTCATTTTTGGTTGTTTAAAATTAGATACAACTTTTAGTTTCATTCTTGACTCGTTTGAGCCTGTAAACAACTTGTTGCTTCATTATTGGCTAGATTGAAGTTGGAAACAACTTGTAGCTTCATTCCAGACCCGTTTGAAGTTGGAAACAACTTGTAGCTTCATTCCAGACTCGTTTGAAGTTGAAAACAACTTGTAGTTTCATTTTCGGTTGTTTAAAATTAAAATCAACTTGTAGTTTCATTCTTGACTCGTTTGAGCCTGTAAACAACTTGTTGCTTCATTATTGGCTAGATTGAAGTTGGAAACAACTTGAAGCTTCATTCCAGACTCGTTTGAAGTTCAAAACAACTTGTAGCTTCATTTTCGGTTGTTTAAAATCAGAATCAAGTTGTAGTTTCATTTTTGACTCGTTTGAGCCCAGGAACAACTTGTTGCTTCATTATTGGCTAGATTGAAGTTGGAAACAACTTGTAGCTTCATTATTGGATACATTGAAGTTGGAAACAACTTGTAGCTTCATTCCAGACTCGTTTGAAGTTGAAAACAACTTGTAGCTTCATTTTCGGTTGTTTAAAATTAGAATCAACTTGTACTTCATGCTTGACTCGTTTGAGCCCGGGAACAACTTGTTGCTTCATTATTGGCTAGATTGAAGTTGGAAACAACTTGTAGCTTCATTCTAGACTTGTTTAAATTTGAAAACAACTTGTAGCTTCATTTTCGGTTATTTAAAATTAGAATCAACTTGTAGTTTCATTCTTGACTCATTTAAGCCTGTAAACAACTTGTTGCTTCATTATTGGCTAGATTGAAGTTGGAAACAACTTGTAGCTTCATTCCAGACTCGTTTGAAGTTGAAAACAACTTGTAGCTTCATTTTCGTTTGTTTAAAATTAGAATCAACTTTTAGTTTCATTCTTGACTCGTTTTAGCCCGGAAAGAACTTGTTGCTTCATTATTGGCTAGATTGAAGTTCGAAACAACTTGTAGCTTCATTCCAGACCCGTTTGAAGTTGGAAACAACTTGTAGCTTCATTCCAGACTCGTTTAAAGTTGAAAACAACTTGTAGCTTCATTTTCGGTTGTTTAAAATTAGAATCAACTTGTAGTTTCATTCTTGACTCGTTTGAGCCTGTAAAAAACTTGTTGCTTCATTATTGGCTACATTGAAGTTGGAAACAACTTGTAGCTTCATTCCAGACTCGTTTGAAGTTGAAAACAACTTGTAGCTTCATTTTCGGTTGTTTAAAATTAGAATCACCTTGTAGTTTCATTCTTGACTCGTTTGAGCCTGTAAACAACTTGTTGCTTCATTATTGCCTAGATTGAAGTTGGAAACAACTTGTAGCTTCATTCTAGACTCGTTTGATGTTGAAAACAACTTGTAGCTTCATTTTCGGTTGTTTAAATTTGGAATCAACTTTTAGTTTCATTCTTGACTCGTTTAAGCCTTTAAACAACTTGTTGCTTCATTATTGGCTGGATTGAAATTGGAAACAACTTGTAGCTTCATTACAGACTCGTTTGAAGTTGAAAACAACTTGTAGCTTCATTTTCGGTTGTTTAAAATTAGAATCAACTTGTCGTTTCATTTTTGAATCGTTTGAGCCCGGAAACAACTTGTTGCTTTATTATTGGCTAGATTGAAGTTGGAACAACTTGTAGGTTCATTCTAGACTCATTTGAAGTTAAAAAAACTTGTAGCTTCATTTCCGGTTGTTTAAAATTAGATTCAACTCTTCGTTTCATTCTTAACTCGTTTAAGCCTGTAAACAACTTGTAACTGGCTAGATTGAAGTTGGAAACAACTTGTAGCTTCATTCCAGACTCGTTTGAAGTTGAAAACTTGTAGCTTCATTTTCGGTTGTTTAAAATTAGAATCAAGTTGTAGTTTCATTCTTGACTCTTTTGAGCCCGGGAACAACTTGTTGCTTCATTATTGGCTAGATTGAAGTTGGAAACAACTTGTAGCTTCATTATTGGATAGATTGAAGTTGGAAACAACTTGTAGCTTCATTCCAGACTCGTTTGAAGTTGAAAACAACTTGTAGCTTCATTTTCAGTTGTTTAAAATTAGAATCAACTTGTAGTTTCATTCTTGACTCGTTTGAGCCCGGGAACAACTTGTTGCTTCATTATTGGCTAGATTGAAGTTGGAAACAACTTATAGCTTCATTCGAGACTCGTTTAAAGTTGAAAACAACTTGTAGCTTCATTTTCGGTTGTTTAAAATTAGAATCAACTTGTAGTTTCATTCTTGACTCATTTAAGCCTGTAAACAACTTGTTGCTTCATTATTGGCTGGATTGAAATTGGAAACAACTTGTAGCTTCATTCCAGACTCGTTTGAAGTTGAAAATAACTATTAGCTTCATTTTTGGTTGTTTAAAATTAGATACAACTTTTAGTTTCATTCTTGACTCGTTTGAGCCTGTAAACAACTTGTTGCTTCATTATTGGCTAGATTGAAGTTGGAAACAACTTGTAGCTTCATTCCAGACCCGTTTGAAGTTGGAAACAACTTGTAGCGTCATTCCAGACTCGTATGAAGTTGAAAACAACTTGTAGTTTCATTTTCGGTTGTTTAAAATTAAAATCAACTTGTAGGTTCATTCTTGACTCGTTTGAGCCTGTAAACAACTTGTTGCTTCATTATTGGCTAGATTTAAGTTGGAAACAACTTGAAGCTTCATTCCAGACTCGTTTGAAGTTGAAAACAACTTGTAGCTTCATTTTCAGTTGTTTAAAATTAGAATTAACTTGTAGTTTCATTCTTGACTCGTTTGAGCCTGTAAAAAACTTGTTGCTTCATTATTGGCTACATTGAAGTTGGAAACAACTTGTAGCTTCATTCCAGACTCGTTTGAAGTTAAAAACAACTTGTAGCTTCATTTTCGGTTGTTTAAAATTAGAATCAACTTGTAGTTTCATTCTTGACTCGTTTGAGCCCGGGAACAACTTGTTGCTTCATTATTGGCTAGATTGAAGTTGGAAACAACTTATAGCTTCATTCTAGACTCGTTTGAAGTTCAAAACAACTTGTAGCTTCATTTTCGGTTGTTTAAAATTAGAATCAACTTTTAGTTTCATTCTTGACTCGTTTAAGCCTGTAAACAACTTGTTGCTTCATTATTGGCTAGATTGAAGTTGGAAACAACTTTTAGCTTCATTCCAGACTCGTTTGAAGTTGAAAACAACTTGTAGCTTCATTTTCGGTTGTTTAAAATTAGAATCAAGTTGTAGTTTCATTTTTGACTCGTTTAAGCCCGGGAACAACTTGTTGCTTCATTATTGGCTAGATTGAAGTTGGAAACAACTTGTAGCTTCATTATTGGATACATTGAAGTTGGAAACAACTTGTAGCTTCATTCCAGACTCGTTTGAAGTTGAAAACAACTTGTAGCTTCATTTTCGGTTGTTTAAAATTAGAATCAACTTGTACTTCATGCTTGACTCGTTTGAGCCCGGGAACAACTTGTTGCTTCATTATTGGCTAGATTGAAGTTGGAAACAACTTGTAGCTTCATTCTAGACTTGTTTAAAGTTGAAAACAACTTGTAGCTTCATTTTCGGTTATTTAAAATTAGAATCAACTTGTAGTTTCATTCTTGACTCATTTAAGCCTGTAAACAACTTGTTGCTTCATTATTGGCTAGATTGAAGTTGGAAACAACTTGTAGCTTCATTCCAGACTCGTTTGAAGTTGAAAACAACTTGTAGCTTCATTTTCGTTTGTTTAAAATTAGAATCAACTTTTAGTTTCATTCTTGACTCGTTTGAGCCCGGAAACAACTTGTTGCTTCATTATTGGCTAGATTGAAGTTCGAAACAACTTGTAGCTTCATTCCAGACCCGTTTGAAGTTGGAAACAACTTGTAGCTTCATTCCAGACTCGTTTAAAGTTGAAAACAACTTGTAGCTTCATTTTCGGTTGTTTAAAATTAGAATCAACTCGTAGTTTCATTCTTGACTCGTTTGAGCCTGTAAAAAACTTGTTGCTTCATTATTGGCTACATTGAAGTTGGAAACAACTTGTAGCTTCATTCCAGACTCGTTTGAAGTTGAAAACAACTTGTAGCTTCATTTTCGGTTGTTTAAAATTAGAATCAACTTGTAGTTTCATTCTTGACTCGTTTGAGCCTGTAAACAACTTGTTGCTTCAGTATTGCCTAGATTGAAGTTGGAAACAACTTCTAGCTTCATTCTAGACTCGTTTGATGCTGAAAACAACTTGTAGCTTCATTTTCGGTTGTTTAAATTTAGAATCAACTTTTACTTTCATTCTTGACTCGTTTAAGCCTTTAAACAACTTGTTGCTTCATTATTGGCTGGATTGAAATTGGAAACAACTTGTAGCTTCATTCCAGACTCGTTTGAAGTTGAAAACAACTTGTAGCTTCATTTTCGGTTGTTTAAAATTAGAATCAACTTGTAGTTTCATTTTTGACTCGTTTGAGCCCGGAAACAACTTGTTGCTTTATTATTGGCTAGATTGAAGTTGGAAACAACTTGTAGCTTCATTCTAGACTCATTTGAAGTTAAAAAAAACTTGTAGCTTCATTTCCGGTTGTTTAAAATTAGATTCAACTTTTAGTTTCATTCTTAACTCGTTTAAGCCTGTAAACAACTTGTAACTGGCTAGATTGAAGTTGGAAACAACTTGTAGCTTCATTCCAGACTCGTTTGAAGTTGAAAACAACTTGTAGCTTCATTTTCGGTTGTTTAAATTTAGAATCAAGTTGTAGTTTCATTCTTGACTCGTTTGAGCCCGGGAACAACTTGTTGCTTCATTATTGGCTAGATTGAAGTTGGAAACAACTTATAGCTTCATTCGAGACTCGTTTAAAGTTGAAAACAACTTGTAGCTTCATTTTCGGTTGTTTAAAATTAGAATCAACTTGTAGTTTCATTCTTGACTCATTGAAGCCTGTAAACAACTTGTTGCTTCATTATTGGCTGGATTGAAATTGGAAACAACTTGTAGCTTCATTCCAGACTCGTTTGAAGTTGAAAATAACTATTAGCTTCATTTTTGGTTGTTTAAAATTAGATACAACTTTTAGTTTCATTCTTGACTCGTTTGAGCCTGTAAACAACTTGTTGCTTCATTATTGGCTAGATTGAAGTTGGAAACAACTTGTAGCTTCATTCCAGACCCGTTTGAAGTTGGAAACAACTTGTAGCTTCATTCCAGACTCGTTTGAAGTTGAAAACAACTTGTAGTTTCATTTTCGGTTGTTTAAAATTAGAATCAACTTGTAGTTTCATTCTTGACTCGTTTGAGCCCGGGAACAACTTGTTGCTTCATTATTGGCTAGATTGAAGTTGGAAACAACTTATAGCTTCATTCTAGACTCGTTTGAAGTTCAAAACAACTTGTAGCTTCATTTTCGGTTGTTTAAAATTAGAATCAACTTTTAGTTTCATTCTTGACACGTTTAAGCCTGTAAACAACTTGTTGCTTCATTATTGGCTAGATTGAAGTTGGAAACAACTTTTAGCTTCATTCCAGACTCGTTTGAAGTTGAAAACAACTTGTAGCTTCATTTTCGGTTGTTTAAAATTAGAATCAAGTTGTAGTTTCATTTTTGACTCGTTTGAGCCTGGGAACAACTTGTTGCTTCATTATTGGCTAGATTGAAGTTGGAAACAACTTGTAGCTTCATTATTGGCTAGATTGAAGTTCGAAACAACATGTAGCTTCATTCCAGACCCGTTTGAAGTTGGAAACAACTTGTAGCTTCATTCCAGACTCGTTTAAAGTTGAAAACAACTTGTAGCTTCATTTTCGGTTGTTTAAAATTAGAATCAACTCGTAGTTTCATTCTTGACTCGTTTGAGCCTATAAAAAACTTGTTGCTTCATTATTGGCTACATTGAAGTTGGAAACAACTTGTAGCTTCATTCCAGACTCGTTTGAAGTTGAAAACAACTTGTAGCTTCATTTTCGGTTGTTTAAAATTAGAATCAACTTGTAGTTTCATTCTTGACTCGTTTGAGCCTGTAAACAACTTGTTGCTTCAGTATTGACTAGATTGAAGTTGGAAACAACTTATAGCTTCATTCTAGACTCGTTTGATGTTGAAAACAACTTGTAGCTTCATTTTCGGTTGTTTAAATTTAGAATCAACTTTTACTTTCATTCTTGACTCGTTTAAGCCTTTAAACAACTTGTTGCTTCATTATTGGCTGGATTGAAATTGGAAACAACTTGTAGCTTCATTCCAGACTCGTTTGAAGTTGAAAACAACTTGTAGCTTCATTTTCGGTTGTTTAAAATTAGAATCAACTTGTAGTTTCATTTTTAACTCGTTTGAGCCCGGAAACAACTTGTTGCTTTATTATTGGCTAGATTGAAGTTGGAAACAACTTGTAGCTTCATTCTAGACTCATTTGAAGTTAAAAAAAACTTGTAGCTTCATTTCCGGTTGTTTAAAATTAGATTCAACTTTTAGTTTCATTCTTAACTCGTTTAAGCCTGTAAACAACTTGTAACTGGCTAGATTGAAGTTGGAAACAACTTGTAGCTTCATTCCAGACTCGTTTGAAGTTGAAAACAACTTGTAGCTTCATTTTCGGTTGTTTAAATTTAGAATCAAGTTGTAGTTTCATTCTTGACTCGTTTGAGCCCGGGAACAACTTGTTGCTTCATTATTGGCTAGATTGAAGTTGGAAACAACTTATAGCTTCATTCGAGACTCGTTTAAAGTTGAAAACAACTTGTAGCTTCATTTTCGGTTGTTTAAAATTAGAATCAACTTGTAGTTTCATTCTTGACTCATTGAAGCCTGTAAACAACTTGTTGCTTCATTATTGGCTGGATTGAAATTGGAAACAACTTGTAGCTTCATTCCAGACTCGTTTGAAGTTGAAAATAACTATTAGCTTCATTTTTGGTTGTTTAAAATTAGATACAACTTTTAGTTTCATTCTTGACTCGTTTGAGCCTGTAAACAACTTGTTGCTTCATTATTGGCTAGATTGAAGTTGGAAACAACTTGTAGCTTCATTCCAGACCCGTTTGAAGTTGGAAACAACTTGTAGCTTCATTCCAGACTCGTTTGAAGTTGAAAACAACTTGTAGTTTCATTTTCGATTGTTTAAAATTAGAATCAACTTGTAGTTTCATTCTTGACTCGTTTGAACCCGGGAACAACTTGTTGCTTCATTATTGGCTAGATTGAAGTTGGAAACAACTTATAGCTTCATTCTAGACTCGTTTGAAGTTCAAAACAACTTGTAGCTTCATTTTCGGTTGTTTAAAATTAGAATCAACTTTTAGTTTCATTCTTGACTCGTTTAAGCCTGTAAACAACTTGTTGCTTCATTATTGGCTAGATTGAAGTTGGAAACAACTTTTAGCTTCATTCCAGACTCGTTTGAAGTTGAAAACAACTTGTAGCTTCATTTTCGGTTGTTTAAAATTAGAATCAAGTTGTAGTTTCATTTTTGACTCGTTTGAGCCCGGGAACAACTTGTTGCTTCATTATTGGCTAGATTGAAGTTGGAAACAACTTGTAGCTTCATTATTGGATACATTGAAGTTGGAAACAACTTGTAGCTTCATTCCAGACTCGTTTGAAGTTGAAAACAACTTGTAGTTTCATTTTCGGTTGTTTAAAATTAAAATCAACTTGTAGGTTCATTCTTGACTCGTTTGAGCCTGTAAACAACTTGTTGCTTCATTATTGGCTAGATTGAAGTTGGAAACAACTTGAAGCTTCATTCCAGACTCGTTTGAAGTTGAAAACAACTTGTAGCTTAGTTTTCGGTTGTTTAAAATTATATTCAACTCTTAGTTTCATTCTTGACTCGTTTGAGCCTGTAAAAAACTTGTAACTGGCTAGATTGAAGTTGGAAACAACTTGTAGCTTCATTCCAGACTCGTTTGAAGTTGAAAACTTGTAGCTTCATTTTCGGTTGTTTAAAATTAGAATCAAGTTGTAGTTTCATTCTTGACTCTTTCGAGCCCGGGAACAACTTGTTGCTTCATTATTGGCTAGATTGAAGTTGGAAACAACTTGTAGCTTCATTATTGGATAGATTGAAGTTGGAAACAACTTGTAGCTTCATTCCAGACTCGTTTGAAGTTGAAAACAACTTGTAGCTTCATTTTCGGTTGTTTAAAATTAGAATCAACTTGTAGTTTCATTCTTGACTCGTTTGAGCCTGTAAAAAACTTGTTGCTTCATTATTGGCTACATTGAAGTTGGAAACAACTTGTAGCTTCATTCCAGACTCGTTTGAAGTTGAAAACAACTTGTAGCTTCATTTTCGGTTGTTTAAAATTAGAATCACCTTGTAGTTTCATTCTTGACTCGTTTGAGCCTGTAAACAACTTGTTGCTTCATTATTGCCTAGATTGAAGTTGGAAACAACTTGTAGCTTCATTCTAGACTCGTTTGATGTTGAAAACAACTTGTAGCTTCATTTTCGGTTGTTTAAATTTGGAATCAACTTTTAGTTTCATTCTTGACTCGTTTAAGCCTTTAAACAACTTGTTGCTTCATTATTGGCTGGATTGAAATTGGAAACAACTTGTAGCTTCATTACAGACTCGTTTGAAGTTGAAAACAACTTGTAGCTTCATTTTCGGTTGTTTAAAATTAGAATCAACTTGTAGTTTCATTTTTGACTCGTTTGAGCCCGGAAACAACTTGTTGCTTTATTATTGGCTAGATTGAAGTTGGAAACAACTTGTAGGTTCATTCTAGACTCATTTGAAGTTAAAAAAACTTGTAGCTTCATTTCCGGTTGTTTAAAATTAGATTCAACTCTTCGTTTCATTCTTAACTCGTTTAAGCCTGTAAACAACTTGTAACTGGCTAGATTGAAGTTGGAAACAACTTGTAGCTTCATTCCAGACTCGTTTGAAGTTGAAAACTTGTAGCTTCATTTTCGGTTGTTTAAAATTAGAATCAAGTTGTAGTTTCATTCTTGACTCTTTTGAGCCCGGGAACAACTTGTTGCTTCATTATTGGCTAGATTGAAGTTGGAAACAACTTGTAGCTTCATTATTGGATAGATTGAAGTTGGAAACAACTTGTAGCTTCATTCCAGACTCGTTTGAAGTTGAAAACAACTTGTAGCTTCATTTTCAGTTGTTTAAAATTAGAATCAACTTGTAGTTTCATTCTTGACTCGTTTGAGCCCGGGAACAACTTGTTGCTTCATTATTGGCTAGATTGAAGTTGGAAACAACTTATAGCTTCATTCGAGACTCGTTTAAAGTTGAAAACAACTTGTAGCTTCATTTTCGGTTGTTTAAAATTAGAATCAACTTGTAGTTTCATTCTTGACTCATTTAAGCCTGTAAACAACTTGTTGCTTCATTATTGGCTGGATTGAAATTGGAAACAACTTGTAGCTTCATTCCAGACTCGTTTGAAGTTGAAAATAACTATTAGCTTCATTTTTGGTTGTTTAAAATTAGATACAACTTTTAGTTTCATTCTTGACTCGTTTGAGCCTGTAAACAACTTGTTGCTTCATTATTGGCTAGATTGAAGTTGGAAACAACTTGTAGCTTCATTCCAGACCCGTTTGAAGTTGGAAACAACTTGTAGCTTCATTCCAGACTCGTATGAAGTTGAAAACAACTTGTAGTTTCATTTTCGGTTGTTTAAAATTAAAATCAACTTGTAGGTTCATTCTTGACTCGTTTGAGCCTGTAAACAACTTGTTGCTTCATTATTGGCTAGATTTAAGTTGGAAACAACTTGAAGCTTCATTCCAGACTCGTTTGAAGTTGAAAACAACTTGTAGCTTCATTTTCGGTTGTTTAAAATTAGAATTAACTTGTAGTTTCATTCTTGACTCGTTTGAGCCTGTAAAAAACTTGTTGCTTCATTATTGGCTACATTGAAGTTGGAAACAACTTTTAGCTTCATTCCAGACTCGTTTGAAGTTAAAAACAACTTGTAGCTTCATTTTTGGTTGTTTAAAATTAGAATCAACTTGTAGTTTCATTCTTGACTCGTTTGAGCCCGGGAACAACTTGTTGCTTCATTATTGGCTAGATTGAAGTTGGAAACAACTTATAGCTTCATTCTAGACTCGTTTGAAGTTCAAAACAACTTGTAGCTTCATTTTCGGTTGTTTAAAATTAGAATCAACTTTTAGTTTCATTCTTGACTCGTTTAAGACTGTAAACAACTTGTTGCTTCATTATTGGCTAGATTGAAGTTGGAAACAACTTTTAGCTTCATTCCAGACTCGTTTGAAGTTTAAAACAACTTGTAGCTTCATTTTCGGTTGTTTAAAATTAGAATCAAGTTGTAGTTTCATTTTTGACTCGTTTAAGCCCGGGAACAACTTGTTGCTTCATTATTGGCTAGATTGAAGTTGGAAACAACTTGTAGCTTCATTATTGGATACATTGAAGTTGGAAACAACTTGTAGCTTCATTCCAGACTCGTTTGAAGTTGAAAACAACTTGTAGCTTCATTTTCGGTTGTTTAAAATTAGAATCAACTTGTACTTCATGCTTGACTCGTTTGAGCCCGAGAACAACTTGTTGCTTCATTATTGGCTAGATTGAAGTTGGAAACAACTTGTAGCTTCATTCTAGACTTGTTTAAAGTTGAAAACAACTTGTAGCTTCATTTTCGGTTATTTAAAATTAGAATCAACTTGTAGTTTCATTCTTGACTCATTTAAGCCTGTAAACAACTTGTTGCTTCATTATTGGCTAGATTGAAGTTGGAAACAACTTGTAGCTTCATTCCAGACTCGTTTGAAGTTGAAAACAACTTGTAGCTTCATTTTCGTTTGTTTAAAATTAGAATCAACTTTTAGTTTCATTCTTGACTCGTTTGAGCCCGGAAACAACTTGTTGCTTCATTATTGGCTAGATTGAAGTTCGAAACAACATGTAGCTTCATTCCAGACCCGTTTGAAGTTGGAAACAACTTGTAGCTTCATTCCAGACTCGTTTAAAGTTGAAAACAACTTGTAGCTTCATTTTCGGTTGTTTAAAATTAGAATCAACTCGTAGTTTCATTCTTGACTCGTTTGAGCCTGTAAAAAACTTGTTGCTTCATTATTGGCTACATTGAAGTTGGAAACAACTTGTAGCTTCATTCCAGACTCGTTTGAAGTTGAAAACAACTTGTAGCTTCATTTTCGGTTGTTTAAAATTAGAATCAACTTGTAGTTTCATTCTTGACTCGTTTGAGCCTGTAAACAACTTGTTGCTTCAGTATTGCCTAGATTGAAGTTGGAAACAACTTATAGCTTCATTCTAGACTCGTTTGATGTTGAAAACAGCTTGTAGCTTCATTTTCGGTTGTTTAAATTTAGAATCAACTTTTACTTTCATTCTTGACTCGTTTAAGCCTTTAAACAACTTGTTGCTTCATTATTGGCTGGATTGAAATTGGAAACAACTTGTAGCTTCATTCCAGACTCATTTGAAGTTGAAAACAACTTGTAGCTTCATTTTCGGTTGTTTAAAATTAGAATCAACTTGTAGTTTCATTTTTGACTCGTTTGAGCCCGGAAACAACTTGTTGCTTTATTATTGGCTAGATTGAAGTTGGAAACAACTTGTAGCTTCATTCTAGACTCATTTGAAGTTAAAAAAACTTGTAGCTTCATTTCCGGTTGTTTAAAATTAGATTCAACTTTTAGTTTCATTCTTAACTCGTTTAAGCCTGTAAACAACTTGTAACTGGCTAGATTGAAGTTGGAAACAACTTGTAGCTTCATTCCAGACTCGTTTGAAGTTGAAAACAACTTGTAGCTTCATTTTCGGTTGTTTAAATTTAGAATCAAGTTGTAGTTTCATTCTTGACTCGTTTGAGCCCGGGAACAACTTGTTGCTTCATTATTGGCTAGATTGAAGTTGGAAACAACTTATAGCTTCATTCGAGACTCGTTTAAAGTTGAAAACAACTTGTAGCTTCATTTTCGGTTGTTTAAAATTAGAATCAACTTGTAGTTTCATTCTTGACTCATTGAAGCCTGTAAACAACTTGTTGCTTCATTATTGGCTGGATTGAAATTGGAAACAACTTGTAGCTTCATTCCAGACTCGTTTGAAGTTGAAAATAACTATTAGCTTCATTTTTGGTTGTTTAAAATTAGATACAACTTTTAGTTTCATTCTTGACTCGTTTGAGCCTGTAAACAACTTGTTGCTTCATTATTGGCTAGATTGAAGTTGGAAACAACTTGTAGCTTCATTCCAGACCCGTTTGAAGTTGGAAACAACTTGTAGCTTCATTCCAGACTCGTTTGAAGTTGAAAACAACTTGTAGTTTCATTTTCGGTTGTTTAAAATTAGAATCAACTTGTAGTTTCATTCTTGACTCGTTTGAGCCCGGGAACAACTTGTTGCTTCATTATTGGCTAGATTGAAGTTGGAAACAACTTATAGCTTCATTCTAGACTCGTTTGAAGTTCAAAACAACTTGTAGCTTCATTTTCGGTTGTTTAAAATTAGAATCAACTTTTAGTTTCATTCTTGACTCGTTTAAGCCTGTAAACAACTTGTTGCTTCATTATTGGCTAGATTTAAGTTGGAAACAACTTGAAGCTTCATTCCAGACTCGTTTGAAGTTGAAAACAACTTGTAGCTTCATTTTCGGTTGTTTAAAATTAGAATTAACTTGTAGTTTCATTCTTGACTCGTTTGAGCCTGTAAAAAACTTGTTGCTTCATTATTGGCTACATTGAAGTTGGAAACAACTTTTAGCTTCATTCCAGACTCGTTTGAAGTTAAAAACAACTTGTAGCTTCATTTTTGGTTGTTTAAAATTAGAATCAACTTGTAGTTTCATTCTTGACTCGTTTGAGCCCGGGAACAACTTGTTGCTTCATTATTGGCTAGATTGAAGTTGGAAACAACTTATAGCTTCATTCTAGACTCGTTTGAAGTTCAAAACAACTTGTAGCTTCATTTTCGGTTGTTTAAAATTAGAATCAACTTTTAGTTTCATTCTTGACTCGTTTAAGACTGTAAACAACTTGTTGCTTCATTATTGGCTAGATTGAAGTTGGAAACAACTTTTAGCTTCATTCCAGACTCGTTTGAAGTTTAAAACAACTTGTAGCTTCATTTTCGGTTGTTTAAAATTAGAATCAAGTTGTAGTTTCATTTTTGACTCGTTTAAGCCCGGGAACAACTTGTTGCTTCATTATTGGCTAGATTGAAGTTGGAAACAACTTGTAGCTTCATTATTGGATACATTGAAGTTGGAAACAACTTGTAGCTTCATTCCAGACTCGTTTGAAGTTGAAAACAACTTGTAGCTTCATTTTCGGTTGTTTAAAATTAGAATCAACTTGTACTTCATGCTTGACTCGTTTGAGCCCGAGAACAACTTGTTGCTTCATTATTGGCTAGATTGAAGTTGGAAACAACTTGTAGCTTCATTCTAGACTTGTTTAAAGTTGAAAACAACTTGTAGCTTCATTTTCGGTTATTTAAAATTAGAATCAACTTGTAGTTTCATTCTTGACTCATTTAAGCCTGTAAACAACTTGTTGCTTCATTATTGGCTAGATTGAAGTTGGAAACAACTTGTAGCTTCATTCCAGACTCGTTTGAAGTTGAAAACAACTTGTAGCTTCATTTTCGTTTGTTTAAAATTAGAATCAACTTTTAGTTTCATTCTTGACTCGTTTGAGCCCGGAAACAACTTGTTGCTTCATTATTGGCTAGATTGAAGTTCGAAACAACATGTAGCTTCATTCCAGACCCGTTTGAAGTTGGAAACAACTTGTAGCTTCATTCCAGACTCGTTTAAAGTTGAAAACAACTTGTAGCTTCATTTTCGGTTGTTTAAAATTAGAATCAACTCGTAGTTTCATTCTTGACTCGTTTGAGCCTGTAAAAAACTTGTTGCTTCATTATTGGCTACATTGAAGTTGGAAACAACTTGTAGCTTCATTCCAGACTCGTTTGAAGTTGAAAACAACTTGTAGCTTCATTTTCGGTTGTTTAAAATTAGAATCAACTTGTAGTTTCATTCTTGACTCGTTTGAGCCTGTAAACAACTTGTTGCTTCAGTATTGCCTAGATTGAAGTTGGAAACAACTTATAGCTTCATTCTAGACTCGTTTGATGTTGAAAACAACTTGTAGCTTCATTTTCGGTTGTTTAAATTTAGAATCAACTTTTACTTTCATTCTTGACTCGTTTAAGCCTTTAAACAACTTGTTGCTTCATTATTGGCTGGATTGAAATTGGAAACAACTTGTAGCTTCATTCCAGACTCATTTGAAGTTGAAAACAACTTGTAGCTTCATTTTCGGTTGTTTAAAATTAGAATCAACTTGTAGTTTCATTTTTGACTCGTTTGAGCCCGGAAACAACTTGTTGCTTTATTATTGGCTAGATTGAAGTTGGAAACAACTTGTAGCTTCATTCTAGACTCATTTGAAGTTAAAAAAAACTTGTAGCTTCATTTCCGGTTGTTTAAAATTAGATTCAACTTTTAGTTTCATTCTTAACTCGTTTAAGCCTGTAAACAACTTGTAACTGGCTAGATTGAAGTTGGAAACAACTTGTAGCTTCATTCCAGACTCGTTTGAAGTTGAAAACAACTTGTAGCTTCATTTTCGGTTGTTTAAATTTAGAATCAAGTTGTAGTTTCATTCTTGACTCGTTTGAGCCCGGGAACAACTTGTTGCTTCATTATTGGCTAGATTGAAGTTGGAAACAACTTATAGCTTCATTCGAGACTCGTTTAAAGTTGAAAACAACTTGTAGCTTCATTTTCGGTTGTTTAAAATTAGAATCAACTTGTAGTTTCATTCTTGACTCATTGAAGCCTGTAAACAACTTGTTGCTTCATTATTGGCTGGATTGAAATTGGAAACAACTTGTAGCTTCATTCCAGACTCGTTTGAAGTTGAAAATAACTATTAGCTTCATTTTTGGTTGTTTAAAATTAGATACAACTTTTAGTTTCATTCTTGACTCGTTTGAGCCTGTAAACAACTTGTTGCTTCATTATTGGCTAGATTGAAGTTGGAAACAACTTGTAGCTTCATTCCAGACCCGTTTGAAGTTGGAAACAACTTGTAGCTTCATTCCAGACTCGTTTGAAGTTGAAAACAACTTGTAGTTTCATTTTCGGTTGTTTAAAATTAGAATCAACTTGTAGTTTCATTCTTGACTCGTTTGAGCCCGGGAACAACTTGTTGCTTCATTATTGGCTAGATTGAAGTTGGAAACAACTTATAGCTTCATTCTAGACTCGTTTGAAGTTCAAAACAACTTGTAGCTTCATTTTCGGTTGTTTAAAATTAGAATCAACTTTTAGTTTCATTCTTGACTCGTTTAAGCCTGTAAACAACTTGTTGCTTCATTATTGGCTAGATTGAAGTTGGAAACAACTTTTAGCTTCATTCCAGACTCGTTTGAAGTTGAAAACAACTTGTAGCTTCATTTTCGGTTGTTTAAAATTAGAATCAAGTTGTAGTTTCATTTTTGACTCGTTTGAGCCCGGGAACAACTTGTTGCTTCATTATTGGCTAGATTGAAGTTGGAAACAACTTGTAGCTTCATTATTGGATACATTGAAGTTGGAAACAACTTGTAGCTTCATTCCAGACTCGTTTGAAGTTGAAAACAACTTGTAGTTTCATTTTCGATTGTTTAAAATTAAAATCAACTTGTAGGTTCATTCTTGACTCGTTTGAGCCTGTAAACAACTTGTTGCTTCATTATTGGCTAGATTGAAGTTGGAAACAACTTGAAGCTTCATTCCAGACTCGTTTGAAGTTGAAAACAACTTGTAGCTTCATTTTCGGTTGTTTCAAATTATATTCAACTCTTAGTTTCATTCTTGACTCGTTTGAGCCTGTAAAAAACTTGTAACTGGCTAGATTGAAGTTGGAAACAACTTGTAGCTTCATTCCAGACTCGTTTGAAGTTGAAAACTTGTAGCTTCATTTTCGGTTGTTTAAAATTAGAATCAAGTTGTAGTTTCACTCTTGACTCTTTTGAGCCCGGGAACAACTTGTTGCTTCATTATTGGCTAGATTGAAGTTGGAAACAACTTGTAGCTTCATTATTGGATAGATTGAAGTTGGAAACAACTTGTAGCTTCATTCCAGACTCGTTTGAAGTTGAAAACAACTTGTAGCTTCATTTTCAGTTGTTTAAAATTAGAATCAACTTGTAGTTTCATTCTTGACTCGTTTGAGCCCGGGAACAACTTGTTGCTTCATTATTGGCTAGATTGAAGTTGGAAACAACTTATAGCTTCATTCGAGACTCGTTTAAAGTTGAAAACAACTTGTAGCTTCATTTTCGGTTGTTTAAAATTAGAATCAACTTGTAGTTTCATTCTTGACTCATTTAAGCCTGTAAACAACTTGTTGCTTCATTATTGGCTGGATTGAAATTGGAAACAACTTGTAGCTTCATTTCAGACTCGTTTGAAGTTGAAAATAACTATTAGCTTCATTTTTGGTTGTTTAAATTAGATACAACTTTTAGTTTCATTCTTGACTTGTTTGAGCCTGTAAACAACTTGTTGCTTCATTATTGGCTAGATTGAAGTTGCAAACAACTTGTAGCTTCATTCCAGACCCGTTTGAAGTTGGAAACAACTTGTAGCTTCATTCCAGACTCGTTTGAAGTTGAAAACAACTTGTAGTTTCATTTTCGGTTGTTTAAAATTAAAATCAACTTGTAGGTTCATTCTTGACTCGTTTGAGCCTGTAAACAACTTGTTGCTTCATTATTGGCTAGATTGAAGTTGGAAACAACTTGAAGCTTCATTCCAGACTCGTTTGAAGTTGAAAATAACTATTCGCTTCATTTTTGGTTGTTTAAAATTAGATACAACTTTTAGTTTCATTCTTGACTCGTTTGAGCTTGTAAACAACTTGTTGCTTCATTATTGGCTAGATTGAAGTTGGAAACAACTTGTAGCTTCATTCTAGACTCATTTGAAGTTAAAAAAAACTTGTAGCTTCATTTCCGGTTGTTTAAAATTAGATTCAACTCTTAGTTTCATTCTTAACTCGTTTAAGCCTGTAAACAACTTGTAACTGGCTAGATTGAAGTTGGAAACAACTTGTAGCTTCATTCCAGACCCGTTTGAAGTTGGAAACAACTTGTAGCTTCATTCCAGACTCGTATGAAGTTGAAAACAACTTGTAGTTTCATTTTCGGTTGTTTAAAATTAAAATCAACTTGTAGGTTCATTCTTGACTCGTTTGAGCCTGTAAACAACTTGTTGCTTCATTATTGGCTAGATTTAAGTTGGAAACAACTTGAAGCTTCATTCCAGACTCGTTTGAAGTTGAAAACAACTTGTAGCTTCATTTTCGGTTGTTTAAAATTAGAATCAACTTGTAGTTTCATTCTTGACTCGTTTGAGCCTGTAAAAAACTTGTTGCTTCATTATTGGCTACATTGAAGTTGGAAACAACTTGTAGCTTCATTCCAGACTCGTTTGAAGTTAAAAACAACTTGTAGCTTCATTTTCGGTTGTTTAAAATTAGAATCAACTTGTAGTTTCATTCTTGACTCGTTTGAGCCCGGGAACAACTTGTTGGTTCATTATTGGCTAGATTGAAGTTGGAAACAACTTATAGCTTCATTCTAGACTCGTTTGAAATTCAAAACAACTTGTAGCTTCATTTTCGGTTGTTTAAAATTAGAATCAACTTTTAGTTTCATTCTTGACTCGTTTAAGCCTGTAAACAACTTGTTGCTTCATTATTGGCTAGATTGAAGTTGGAAACAACTTTTAGCTTCATTCCAGACTCGTTTGAAGTTGAAAACAACTTGTAGCTTCATTTTCGGTTGTTTAAAATTAGAATCAAGTTGTAGTTTCATTTTTGACTCGTTTGAGCCCGGAAACAACTTGTTGCTTCATTATTGGCTAGATTGAAGTTGGAAACAACTTGTAGCTTCATTATTGGATACATTGAAGTTGGAAACAACTTGTAGCTTCATTCCAGACTCGTTTGAAGTTGAAAACAACTTGTAGCTTCATTTTCGGTTGTTTAAAATTAGAATCAACTTGTACTTCATGCTTGACTCGTTTGATCCCGGGAACAACTTGTTGCTTCATTATTGGCTAGATTGAAGTTGGAAACAACTTGTAGCTTCATTCTAGACTTGTTTAAAGTTGAAAACAACTTGTAGCTTCATTTTCGGTTATTTAAAATTAGAATCAACTTGTAGTTTCATTCTTGACTCATTTAAGCCTGTAAACAACTTGTTGCTTCATTATTGGCTAGATTGAAGTTGGAAACAACTTGTAGCTTCATCCCAGACTCGTTGGAAGTTGAAAACAACTTGTAGCTTCATTTTCGTTTATTTAAAATTAGAATCAACTTTTAGTTTCATTCTTGACTCGTTTGAGCCCGGAAACAACTTGTTGCTTCATTATTGGCTAGATTGAAGTTCGAAACAACTTGTAGCTTCATTCCAGACCCGTTTGAAGTTGGAAACAACTTGTAGCTTTATTCCAGACTCGTTTAAAGTTGAAAACAACTTGTAGCTTCATTTTCGGTCGTTTAAAATTAGAATCAACTTGTAGTTTCATTCTTGACTCGTTTGAGCCTGTAAAAAACTTGTTGCTTCATTATTGGCTACATTGAAGTTGGAAACAACTTGTAGCTTCATTCCAGACTCGTTTGAAGTTGAAAACAACTTGTAGCTTCATTTTCGGTTGTTTAAAATTAGAATCAAGTAGTAGTTTCATTCTTGACTCTTTTGAGCCCGGGAACAACTTGTTGCTTCATTATTGGCTAGATTGAAGTTGGAAACAACTTGTAGCTTCATTATTGGATAGATTGAAGTTGGAAACAACTTGTAGCTTCATTCCAGACTCGTTTGAAGTTGAAAACAACTTGTAGCTTCATTTTCAGTTGTTTAAAATTAGAATCAACTTGTAGTTTCATTCTTAACTCGTTTGAGCCCGGGAACAACTTGTTGCTTCATTATTGGCTAAATTGAAGTTGGAAACAACTTATAACTTCATTCGAGACTCGTTTAAAGTTGAAAACAACTTGTAGCTTCATTTTCGGTTGTTTAAAATTAGAATCAACTTGTAGTTTCATTCTTGACTCATTTAAGCCTGTAAACAACTTGTTGCTTCATTATTGGCTGGATTGAAATTGGAAACAACTTGTAGCTTCATTCCAGACTCGTTTGAAGTTGAAAATAACTATTAGCTTCATTTTTGGTTGTTTAAAATTAGATACAACTTTTAGTTTCATTCTTGACTCGTTTGAGCCTGTAAACAACTTGTTGCTTCATTATTGGCTAGATTGAAGTTGGAAACAACTTGTAGCTTCATTCCAGACCCGTTTGAAGTTGGAAACAACTTGTAGCTTCATTCCAGACTCGTATGAAGTTGAAAACAACTTGTAGTTTCATTTTCGGTTGTTTAAAATTAAAATCAACTTGTAGGTTCATTCTTGACTCGTTTGAGCCTGTAAACAACTTGTTGCTTCATTATTGGCTAGATTTAAGTTGGAAACAACTTGAAGCTTCATTCCAGACTCGTTTGAAGTTGAAAACAACTTGTAGCTTCATTTTCGGTTGTTTAAAATTAGAATCAACTTGTAGTTTCATTCTTGACTCGTTTGAGCCTGTAAAAAACTTGTTGCTTCATTAATGGCTACATTGAAGTTGGAAACAACTTGTAGCTTCATTCCAGACTCGTTTGAAGTTAAAAACAACTTGTAGCTTCATTTTCGGTTGTTTAAAATTAGAATCAACTTGTAGTTTCATTCTTGACTCGTTTGAGCCCGGGAACAACTTGTTGCTTCATTATTGGCTAGATTGAAGTTGGAAACAACTTATAGCTTCATTCTAGACTCGTTTGAAGTTCAAAACAACTTGTAGCTTCATTTTCGGTTGTTTAAAATTAGAACAACTGTTAGTTTCATTCTTGACTCGTTTAAGCCTGTAAACAACTTGTTGCTTCATTATTGGCTAGATTGAAGTTGGAAACAACTTTTAGCTTCATTCCAGACTCGTTTGAAGTTGAAAACAACTTGTAGCTTCATTTTCGGTTGTTTAAAATTAGAATCAAGTTGTAGTTTCATTTTTGACTCGTTTGAGCCCGGGAACAACTTGTTGCTTCATTATTGGCTAGATTGAAGTTGGAAACAACTTGTAGCTTCATTATTGGATACATTGAAGTTGGAAACAACTTGTAGCTTCATTCCAGACTCGTTTGAAGTTGAAAACAACTTGTAGCTTCATTTTCGGATGTTTAAAATTAGAATCAACTTGTACTTCATGCTTGACTCGTTTGATCCCGGGAACAACTTGTTGCTTCATTATTGGCTAGATTGAAGTTGGAAACAACTTGTAGCTTCATTCTAGACTTGTTTAAAGTTGAAAACAACTTGTAGCTTCATTTTCGGTTATTTAAAATTAGAATCAACTTGTAGTTTCATTCTTGACTCATTTAAGCCTGTAAACAACTTGTTGCTTCATTATTGGCTAGATTGAAGTTGGAAACAACTTGTAGCTTCATCCCAGACTCGTTGGAAGTTGAAAACAACTTGTAGCTTCATTTTCGTTTGTTTAAAATTAGAATCAACTTTTAGTTTCATTCTTGACTCGTTTGAGCCCGGAAACAACTTGTTGCTTCATTATTGGCTAGATTGAAGTTCGAAACAACTTGTAGCTTCATTCCAGACCCGTTTGAAGTTGGAAACAACTTGTAGCTTCATTCCAGACTCGTTTAAAGTTGAAAACAACTTGTAGCTTCATTTTCGGTCGTTTAAAATTAGAATCAACTTGTAGTTTCATTCTTGACTCGTTTGAGCCTGTAAAAAACTTGTTGCTTCATTATTGGCTACATTGAAGTTGGAAACAACTTGTAGCTTCATTCCAGACTCGTTTGAAGTTGAAAACAACTTGTAGCTTCATTTTCGGTTGTTTAAAATTTGAATCAACTTGTAGTTTCATTCTTGACTCGTTTGAGCCTGTAAACAACTTGTTGCTTCATTATTGCCTAGATTGAAGTTGGAAACAACTTGTAGCTTCATTCTAGACTCGTTTGATGTTGAAAACAACTTGTAGCTTCATTTTCGGCTGTTTAAATTTAGAATCAACTTTTACTTTCATTCTTGACTCGTTTAAGCCTTTAAACAACTTGTTGCTTCATTATTGGCTGGATTGACATTGGAAATAACTTGTAGCTTCATTCCAGACTCGTTTGAAGTTGAAAACAACTTGTAGCTTCATTTTCGGTTGTTTAAAATTAGAATCAACTTGTAGTTTCATTTTTGACTCGTTTGAGCCGGGAAACAACTTGTTGCTTTATTATTGGCTAGATTGAAGTTGGAAACAACTTGTAGCTTTATTCTAGACTCATTTGAAGTTAAAAAAAACTTGTAGCTTCATTTCCGGTTGTTTAAAATTAGATTCAACTTTTAGTTTCATTCTTAACTCGTTTAAGCCTGTAAACAACTTGTAACTGGCTAGATTGAAGTTGGAAACAACTTGTAGTTTCATTCCAGACTCGTTTGAAGTTGAAAACAACTTGTAGCTTCATTTTCGGTTGTTTAAAATTAGAATCAAGTTGTAGTTTCATTCTTGACTCGTTTGAGCCAGGGAACAACTTGTTGCTTCATTATTGGCTAGATTGAAGTTGGAAACAACTTGTAGCTTCATTATTGGATAGATTGAAGTTGGAAACAACATGTAGCTTCATTCCAGACTCGTTTGAAGTTGAAAACAACTTGTAGCTTCATTTTCAGTTGTTTAAAATTAGAATCAACTTGTAGTTTCATTCTTGACTCGTTTGAGCCCGGGAACAACTTGTTGCTTCATTATTGGCTAGATTGAAGTTGGAAACAACTTATAGCTTCATTCGAGACTCGTTTAAAGTTGAAAACAAATTGTAGCTTCATTTTCGGTTTTTTAAAATTAGAATCAACTTGTAGTTTCATTCTTGACTCATTTAAGCCTGTAAACAACTTGTTGCTTCATTATTGGCTGGATTGAAATTGGAAACAACTTGTAGCTTCATTCCAGACTCGTTTGAAGTTGAAAGTAACTATTAGCTTCATTTTTGGTTGTTTAAAATTAGATACAACTTTTAGTTTCATTCTTGACTCGTTTGAGCCTGTAATCAACTTGTTGCTTCATTATTGGCTAGATTGAAGTTGGAAACAACTTGTAGCTTCATTCCAGACCCGTTTGAAGTTGGAAACAACTTGTAGCTTCATTCCAGACTCGTTTGAAGTTGAAAACAACTTGTAGTTTCATTTTCAGTTGTTTAAAATTAAAATCGACTTGTAGGTTCATTCTTGACTCGTTTGAGCCTGTAAACAACTTGTTGCTTCATTATTGGCTAGATTGAAGTTGGAAACAACTTGAAGCTTCATCCCAGACTCGTTGGAAGTTGAAAACAACTTGTAGCTTCATTTTCGTTTGTTTAAAATTAGAATCAACTTTTAGTTTCATTCTTGACTCGTTTGAGCCCGGAAACAACTTGTTGCTTCATTATTGGCTAGATTGAAGTTCGAAACAACTTGTAGCTTCATTCCAGACCCGTTTGAAGTTGGAAACAACTTGTAGCTTCATTCCAGACTCGTTTAAAGTTGAAAACAACTTGTAGCTTCATTTTCGGTCGTTTAAAATTAGAATCAACTTATAGTTTCATTCTTGACTCGTTTGAGCCTGTAAAAAACTTGTTGCTTCATTATTGGCTACATTGAAGTTGGAAACAACTTGTAGCTTCATTCCAGACTCGTTTGAAGTTGAAAACAACTTGTAGCTTCATTTTCGGTTGTTTAAAATTTGAATCAACTTGTAGTTTCATTCTTGGCTCGTTTGAGCCTGTAAACAACTTGTTGCTTCATTATTGCCTAGATTGAAGTTGGAAACAAATTGTAGCTTCATTCTAGACTCGTTTGATGTTGAAAACAACTTGTAGCTTCATTTTCGGCTGTTTAAATTTAGAATCAACTTTTACTTTCATTCTTGACTCGTTTAAGCCTTTAAACAACTTGTTGCTTCATTATTGGCTGGATTGAAATTGGAAACAACTTGTAGCTTCATTCCAGACTCGTTTGAAGTTGAAAACAACTTGTAGCTTCATTTTCGGTTGTTTAAAATTAGAATCAACTTGTAGTTTCATTTTTGACTCGTTTGAGCCGGGAAACAACTTGTTGCTTTATTATTGGCTAGATTGAAGTTGGAAACAACTTGTAGCTTCATTCTAGACTCATTTGAAGTTAAAAAAAACTTGTAGCTTCATTTCCGGTTGTTTAAAATTAGATTCAACTTTTAGTTTCATTCTTAACTCGTTTCATCCTGTAAACAACTTGTAACTGGCTAGATTGAAGTTGGAAACAACTTGTAGCTTCATTCCAGACTCGTTTGAAGTTGAAAACAACTTGTAGCTTCATTTTCGGTTGTTTAAAATTCGAATCAAGTTGTAGTTTCATTCTTGACTCGTTTGAGCCAGGGAACAACTTGTTGCTTCATTATTGGCTAGATTGAAGTTGGAAACAACTTGTAGCTTCATTATTGGATAGATTGAAGTTGGAAACAACTTGTAGCTTCATTCCAGACTCGTTTGAAGTTGAAAACAACTTGTAGCTTCATTTTCAGTTGTTTAAAATTAGAATCAACTTGTAGTTTCATTCTTGACTCGTTTGAGCCCGGGAACAACTTGTTGCTTCATTATTGGCTAGATTGAAGTTGGAAACAACTTATAGCTTCATTCGAGACTCGTTTAAAGTTGAAAACAACTTGTAGCTTCATTTTCGGTTTTTTAAAATTAGAATCAACTTGTAGTTTCATTCTTGACTCATTTAAGCCTGTAAACAACTTGTTGCTTCATTATTGGCTGGATTGAAATTGGAAACAACTTGTAGCTTCATTCCAGACTCGTTTGAAGTTGAAAGTAACTATTAGCTTCATTTTTGGTTGTTTAAAATTAGATACAACTTTTAGTTTCATTCTTGACTCGTTTGAGCCTGTAATCAACTTGTTGCTTCATTATTGGCTAGATTGAAGTTGGAAACAACTTGTAGCTTCATTCCAGACCCGTTTGAAGTTGGAAACAACTTGTAGCTTCATTCCAGACTCGTTTGAAGTTGAAAACAACTTGTAGTTTCATTTTCAGTTGTTTAAAATTAAAATCAACTTGTAGGTTCATTCTTGACTCGTTTGAGCCTGTAAACAACTTGTTGCTTCATTATTGGCTAGATTGAAGTTGGAAACAACTTGAAGCTTCATCACAGACTCGTTGGAAGTTGAAAACAACTTGTAGCTTCATTTTCGTTTGTTTAAAATTAGAATCAACTTTTAGTTTCATTCTTGACTCGTTTGAGCCCGGAAACAACTTGTTGCTTCATTATTGGCTAGATTGAAGTTCGAAACAACTTGTAGCTTCATTCCAGACCCGTTTGAAGTTGGAAACAACTTGTAGCTTCATTCCAGACTCGTTTAAAGTTGAAAACAACTTGTAGCTTCATTTTCGGTCGTTTAAAATTAGAATCAACTTGTAGTTTCATTCTTGACTCGTTTGAGCCTGTAAAAAACTTGTTGCTTCATTATTGGCTACATTGAAGTTGGAAACAACTTGTAGCTTCATTCCAGACTCGTTTGAAGTTGAAAACAACTTGTAGCTTCATTTTCGGTTGTTTAAAATTTGAATCAACTTGTAGTTTCATTCTTGGCTCGTTTGAGCCTGTAAACAACTTGTTGCTTCATTATTGCCTAGATTGAAGTTGGAAACAACTTGTAGCTTCATTCTAGACTCGTTTGATGTTGAAAACAACTTGTAGCTTCATTTTCGGCTGTTTAAATTTAGAATCAACTTGTAGTTTCATTTTTGACTCGTTTGAGCCGGGAAACAACTTGTTGCTTTATTATTGGCTAGATTGAAGTTGGAAACAACTTGTAGCTTCATTCTAGACTCATTTGAAGTTAAAAAAAACTTGTAGCTTCATTTCCGGTTGTTTAAAATTAGATTTAACTTTTAGTTTCATTCTTAACTCGTTTCAGCCTGTAAACAACTTGTAACTGGCTAGATTGAAGTTGGAAACAACTTGTAGCTTCATTCCAGACTCGTTTGAAGTTGAAAACAACTTGTAGCTTCATTTTCGGTTGTTTAAAATTAGAATCAAGTTGTAGTTTCATTCTTGACTCGTTTGAGCCAGGGAACAACTTGTTGCTTCATTATTGGCTAGATTGAAGTTGGAAACAACTTGTAGCTTCATTATTGGATAGATTGAAGTTGGAAACAACTTGTAGCTTCATTCCAGACTCGTTTGAAGTTGAAAACAACTTGTAGCTTCATTTTCAGTTGTTTAAAATTAGAATCAACTTGTACTTTCATTCTTGACTCGTTTGAGCACGGGAACAACTTGTTGCTTCATTATTGGCAAGATTGAAGTTGGAAACAACTTATAGCTTCATTCGAGACTCGTTTAAAGTTGAAAACAACTTGTAGCTTCATTTTCGGTTTTTTAAAATTAGAATCAACTTGTAGTTTCATTCTTGACTCATTTAAGCCTGTAAACAACTTGTTGCTTCATTATTGGCTGGATTGAAATTGGAAACAACTTGTAGATTCATTCCAGACTCGTTTGAAGTTGAAAGTAACTATTAGCTTCATTTTTGGTTGTTTAAAATTAGATACAACTTTTAGTTTCATTCTTGACTCGTTTGAGCCTGTAATCAACTTGTTGCTTCATTATTGGCTAGATTGAAGTTGGAAACAACTTGTAGCTTCATTCCAGACCCGTTTGAAGTTGGAAACAACTTGTAGCTTCATTCCAGACTCGTTTGAAGTTGAAAACAACTTGTAGTTTCATTTTCAGTTGTTTAAAATTAAAATCAACTTGTAGGTTCATTCTTGACTCGTTTGAGCCTGTAAACAACTTGTTGCTTCATTATTGGCTAGATTGAAGTTGGAAACAACTTGAAGCTTCATTCCAGACTCGTTTGAAGTTGAAAACAACTTGTAGCTTCATTTTCGGTTGTTTAAAATTAGAATGTTAGATATAATTGATGATTACTAATGTTCCTAAAGTTTGTTTTAGAACAGGAGTGATCAGAGTTTGATAAAGTCTGATCAGAGTTTACATAGTCAAGGCTCGTCAGAGTTTACACGTGGAAAGAGCTCAGAAGCAGATATACTTCAAGGAAGGATAGAAGCGGAGGAGTGATTTGCTGACTATGGAAACCAAACAGAAAACAGTAGCAATCTTTGATTGATAGAATACATAGCTGATTTATAGGATATCAAATCAGAGATTGATTTTGTAACTGTGTCTATATAAACACAGATTAGGGTTACTCTATATGAGTTGAGTTATCGAGTATATTTTACAGAACCCTAGCAGCTCTTAGTGATAATATATAAATCACTGAGAGAGTTTTTGTAACCATTCAAGCTTTGTGAATAACAGTTTACTGCTTTCAATCTCTTATATTGTCATACTGTGTTATTGATTGTGATCACTATATCAACTTATATAGTGAGTTTATAGGACCTAACAAGTGGTATCAGAGCCAGCTCTGTTAAGATAACTACAGTGAGATCTTAATCACAATCATGTCTGAAAAATCACAAGCTTCGTCTTTTAGAGTTCCAATCCTTAAGGCATCTGAATATCCAGTCTGGAAAGAAAGAATGATTATATTTCTAGACTCTGTCGATCCAGAATACCTTGACAGGATCTATGATGGACCACATATGCCCACCAAGCTCTCTGTTGGGCTTGCAGATGAACCTCAGAAGATGGTTCCAAAAGACAAGAAAGATTATACCCCTGAGGACATCTTGTCAATTGGTAAAGACTCAAAGGTGAAACACCTTCTGCACAGTGCCCTTGATAATGCAATGTCTAATAGGGTGATTGGGTGCAAAACTGCTAAACAAATCTGGGATGCTCTGGAAACCAGATGTCAGGGAACTCAGGCCATCAAGAAAAACAGAAAAACAATCCTTACACAGGAGTATGAGCACTTTGACTCAAAATCTGGTGAGTCCTTGACAGATCTGTATGACAGATTTGTCAAACTGTTGAATGACTTATCTCTGATGAACAAGGAATATGATCTTGAAGACTCAAATCTCAAATTCCTTCTGTCTCTTCCTGAAAAATGGGATTTGAAAGTCACTACAATAAGAGACAATCTTGATCTTGGAGAAATGTCTCTTGATGATGTTTATGGAAGACTGAAGACTCATGAACTTGAGATGGAGCAGAGGAGCAAACGTCATGGAGGCAAATCAAAGTCTGTTGCTCTGAAAATTCAAGAGGAAGCTGCTAAGAGCAAATGAAAAGCTCATGTCACAAAGTCTGACATTGAGTCATCAAACTCTGATGACTCAAACTCTGATGTTCCCTCAGACTCTGAAGAAAGTGATGATGAGATGATGCAGTTAGCAGCATTGATGGTGAAAAGCTTCAAGAAGTTGGCTTACAAAAAGTTCAACAAAGGCAAAAGTTTCTCAAGGAAGGACAGAAACTCTGACAGAGTTTATGATAAGAAGAACTTCAGGAAGAATGAGGGCAAGGAAGGAAAAGCTGGAAAAGCTGACAAGTATACCTGTTTCAACTGTGGTGAAAAGGGCCACTTTGCATCTGAATGCAAGAAAGCCAAGAAAGAAAAGGAAAAAGCCTTTATCACCAAGAAAGGAAACTGGACAGATACATCTGATTCAGAGGAAGAAGTCAATTATGCTCTGATGGCAAACACTGACAACAACTCTGAATCTACTGCTAAGGTACCTCATTCTACTCTTGCCTTTGATACTGAAGATATAACTGAGTTAAGATTGTTCCTTAAAACTTTGCATATCAGCTTTAGAGATCAGACTTTAGAGAATGAAAGGTTAAAATCTGAAACTCTAAGTGTAAAGAAAAGGAATGATTATCTAGAAAAAGAATTAGTTCAGATGTTAGAAGTTCAGAAAGAGAGAGATGATGCTGTCATTGTCAAAGATGAACTATTAAAGAGGTATACATCTCTTCAGTCAGAACTTGCTAAGGAAAGAGATATTATTAAAACATGGACTAACTCAGGCAAAACTACTCAGGATATCTTAGGTAGTGGAAACTGGAAGAAGGGACTAGGTTACACTGATAACTCAGAAGCTGAGTCATCAAAAACAGAGTTTGTTAAAACTCAAAAACCTAAGGTTAAACCTGTTAAATTTGTTGATGAATCCTCTAAGTCTAAACAGAGTAGACCAGAATCAGAGATTAACAACAATTTAAAATCTGATAAGCCCAAACAGGTTAACATAGGACTGATGACTCAGAAACAGCTTAAGCATAAGCTTAAAGAGGTAAAGTCTGATAACAAAGACAAGGAGCCTAGGAAAAATAGAAATGGGAAGGTTGGAATAGACAAAAGTAATAACTACATGCCTGTTCCAAATGCACCTAGGAAGACATGCCATAACTGTGGAAATACTAATCATCTTGCTAATTTTTGCAGGAAGAACAAGGACATTAACTCCTTACCTACAAAGTCTGGAGTTAGAAAAAGTAGTTTTAGATATAAACCACAAGATCCATGTTTTCATTGTGGTAGTTTATGGCATTCTATTTATACTTGCAAAGAATATCATAGTTTGTATTATGATTATTATCAATTGAAACCTTCTTTGAAAAAGGTTAATAAAAACTCTGCAAGTACAAAATCTGTTTCTAGTACAAACTCTGTTCCAAAGTCTGTTAGCTCAAACTCTGATAATAATAATTCCGCTGCAAAAGCTAACAAACTTAATAAGGCCAAGGGATCCAAGCAAGTCTGGGTCCTTAAAACTAACAATTAGTGGTCTTTGTGATTGCAGGGCAACAGGAAGAATATCCTAGTCTTGGACAGTGGATGTTCAGGACACATGACTGGAAATAAGGCCCTGCTGTCAGAGTTTGTGGAGAAAGCTGGCCCAAGTGTTTCTTATGGAGATGGCAACATAGGAAGGACTCTGGGATATGGCAACATCAATCTTGGAAATGTAATCATCTCAAATGTAGCTCTTGTTCAAGGGCTAAAACACAATTTACTCTCTGTCAGTCAGATCTGTGACAGAGGATATCATGTTGATTTCTATGAAGAACACAGTGAGATAGTAAGCAAGTCAACAAGCAAGGTGGCAGTGATTGCTCACAGACATGGAAACATTTATGAAATCAACTTGCCTACAAACTCTGAAGGAAAAGCAATTTGCTTATCTACAAGAATCTCTGCAGAAGAAAGTTGGAAGTGGCATAAGAAGCTCTCACATCTCAATTTCAACTCCATAAATGAGCTTATAAAGAAAAAGCTTGTGAGAGGACTCCCTGAATCACTACTCACTTCAGATGGTCTATGTGATTCATGTCAAAAGGCCAAGCAGAGAAAGACATCCTTCAAAAGTAAGACTGAATTCTCAATAAAAAAGCCATATCATCTTCTACATGTTGATCTATTTGGACCAGTTAATGTACCATCCATTGCAAGGAAGAAATATGCTCTTGTCATTGTTGATGAATATACTAGATACACTTGGGTATATTTTCTTCACTCTAAAGATGAAACAGCTCTGCATCTGATGGATCATGTGAAGCAACTGGACCATGGATCTGAAGACAAAGTAAAGATCATTAGAAGTGATAATGGAACTGAGTTCAGAAATTCAACAATGGAAGAGTTCTGCAAAGAAAGAGGTGTAGTGCAACAATTTTCTGCACCTGGAACACCACAGCAAAATGGTGTAGTTGAAAGGAAAAACAGAACTCTAATAGAAGCTGCCAGAACTATGCTTGATGAGGCTAAATTACCTACTTATTTCTGGGCAGAAGCTGTTCAAACAGCTTGTTTCACTCAAAATGCAACACTAATTAATAAGCATGGCAAGACCCCATATGAGATGGTGAAGAAAAAGAAGCCAAATCTGAAGTACTTTCATGTGTTTGGGTGCAAATGCTTTGTATTAAAGACTCATCCAGAACAGCTTACCAAGTTTGATTTAAAAGCTGATGAAGGCATTTTTGTAGGTTATCCTCTGACAACAAAGGCCTTCAGAGTCTATAATCTAAGAACCAAGGTGATCATGGAATCCATACATGTGTCATTTGATGACAAAAGAATTGTGGGTTTAGCAGATATGGATGATCATGAAGAACTGCATTTTGAAAATGAAGAAATATTCTCTGATTCGACAAACTCTGATGAACAGTCAAACTCTGACTGTGAGCAAAATACAGCAAACTCTGGTGAAAATTTACAAGTACATGATGATGAAGCATATGTTGAGGGGGAGCATCAGAATGTTTCAGACTCTACCCAAGACTCAAACTCATCAGAGAATGCTGACTCAAACTCATCAGAGAATACTGATTCAAACTCTGATAGCACAAATACAGGGGGAGCTATAGAGAATGATCAACAGAATCAAGAGAGCATGGATCAAGGGGGAGGATCCAATGATGAAATAGCCAACTTCCACATGCTAGGAAGTGGACAAAATCTCATACACCTGATTTAATAATTGGAAATCCAGAAGCAGGTGTGCAAACAAGGACAGCTACAGCAAATGAGTGTTTACATCATTGCTTTCTGTCACAAACAGAACCTAAAAAGGTGGAGGAAGCTCTTCAAGATGCTGACTGGATTCAAGCAATGCAAGAAGAGCTAAATGAGTTTGAGAGAAATAAAGTCTGGACCCTAGTACCAAGACCTAAAGATAGATCCATAGTTGGTACAAAATGGGTTTTCAGAAACAAAACTGATAGTGAAGGTGTCATTACAAGGAATAAAGCAAGACTTGTGGAAAAAGGGTATTCACAACAGGAAGGTATTGATTATGATGAGACATTTGCTCCAGTTGCAAGATTGGAGGCAATTAAAATTTTTCTGGCCTATGCTGCACACAAGAAATTCAAGGTATTTCAGATGGATGTCAAAAGTGCTTTTCTTAATGGGAAACTGGATGAGAAGGTATATGTTGAACAACCTCCAGGCTTTGTGGATCCAAAGCATCCAGACTATGTCTATAGATTGGACAAAGCACTTTATGGACTAAAGCAGGCTCCTAGGGCATGGTATGAAACTCTGGCTCAATTTCTTCTTGAAAGTGGATTTACTAGAGGTACCATAGATAAAACCCTGTTTTATTTGAATCATGGTAATGATCTGCTTTTAGTTCAAATCTATGTTGATGATATCATTTTTGGTTCCACTAATGCTAAACTCTGTCAAAGATTTGCCAAGCTCATGCAGTCTAGGTACCAAATGAGCATGATGGGGGAACTCAGTTATTTTCTGGGTTTACAAGTTAAACAGACTGAAGATGGGATTTTTATCAATCAAGCCAAGTATACCAGAAATCTCTTGAAGAAATTTGGTATGCAAGACAGTTCAGTTGCAACAACTCCTATGGCAACAGCAACCAAGCTAGACAAAGATACTGGTGCATCAGTGGATATCACAAACTATAGAGGAATGATTGGATCTTTGCTTTATCTGACTGCAAGTAGACCAGACATAATGTATGCCACATGTCTATGTGCAAGATTTCAGGCAGATCCAAGAGAGCCTCATCTGATTGCAGTAAAGAGGATATTCAGATATCTCAAGGGAACCACATCATTGGGATTATGGTATCCTAGAGAATCAGATTTTAGTCTAATTGGATACTCTGATGCAGATTTTGCAGGTTGCAAAATTGACAGGAAAAGCACAAGTGGGAGTTGTCAATTTCTGGGTGGAAGACTTGTTTCTTGGTACAGCAAGAAGCAAAAGTCAATTTCAACATCAACAGCAGAGTCAGAGTAAATAGCTGCAGGCAGCTGCTGTGCTCAAATTCTTTGGATGAAGAATCAATTGTTGGACTATGGGTTATCCTTTTCTAAAATTCCTATTTATTGTGATAACCAAAGTGCTATTGCTATGACAGGAAACCCAGTTCAACATTCTTTGACAAAGCACATCAGTATAAGATATCATTTTATAAGGGAGCATTTGCTGGAAGGAACCATTGAACTTCACTTTGTTCCCACAGAACAGCATCTAGCAGACATATTCACCAAACCACTAAGTGAAGCAACCTTTACTAGGCTGGTGAATGAGCTAGGAATGATATCAGGAACTGAGTAAACATAATGGTCAGATCTCTCAAGTTTAAATTGTCAAATTACCATATGTATTGCTCACAAATTTGCCATGATATACTCTGATTGTTAAACTCTGATGACATTCTCTGATGATATACTCTGTTTGTTATACTCTGATTGTCATTCTCTGACAATATTCTCTGATGGTTGTAAACTCTGAATCTTGATAAATGATCTCCTTTTATTTCTCTGAGACAAATAACCTGTGAAGATACTATGAAGCATGATCTGAATTAGTAATCATGAATCTCAGTTAAGTTCTTCAATCTTGATCTCAATTTTGTGCAACTTTTTACACTATATGCATGTTGATATCATTGAGACTCTATTACTTCACATATCTTAATTATAAGTGAGACTGATTAATTTGCATTTTCTCTCAGTAGATTAGACAGTGATTATAAACTCTGATGCTATACACACCCCTGAAAATAAGCATGGTACTCCTTTGAGATCTTAGATGTCTATGTGACAGTGACTGGAAAGACCCAAACATTTGCTGGTATTAAGCAAGTGTCTAGATATTATGATCTATGGTGACCAGTCACAATCTCTGATTACTGGAGAAATACTGTTGCAAAATTATTTAAAGGTCGTGATTCACTTACACTGAAAAGCGTCCTGAAAAAAAAAAAGGGGGGGGGTAGTTTACTTTATATATTACTTCATCAGAGTATGTCCCTTGTCTATGTCTTGAGAGTTTGAATAAATTATTTTTGTCTACCTTATAATTACGAAATTGTGAAATTCTTTAGTCTCTGATTTAATATGTTAAATCACACACATTATTTCACAAGCACATTATTGAGCTATGGATTTTATGACAAACTCTGATTTTTTGATGAATTTTCTAAACATTATGTCTTATTCTGAGGTGCTTAGAAATTTATTTTAAATCTCAGAGTTTAAAATTTGAGGGATTTGATCTTGATTTTTTTTAATCTTGTACATCTCAGGAGTTTAAATATTCAGAGAATGTGAAGAGAGTGTTCCAAACGGCTGTATTGTTAGTGGGCTTACATGTAAAACATTTTAATAGGAGAACGTGTAATCAGCATTAATAACTGCACCAGTTTTACTGCGCTCATGATTACTGTTTTCTTTTCTCCATGCCACTAACATTCATCTACCAGTTAAAATCTGACAGGTGTACAGCTGAACAAAAGCCCAAGCGTGTACAGCTAAACAAAATCTGAAGAGTTTATCAAATCAGATTTTATTGCTTGTTTTTCACTTATACACTTCATCTTTACACACACTCTCTCAACAAACTCTTAAGCTTTTCTCTCTGCAATTCAAATCTTCTCTTACACACTTTCTCAAACACCTTTCTTCCTCTACAAACTCTGTTCTAATGGCCACTTCAGCGTTTACCTATGCAGGTGTGGAGTTTGTACCAAACAACCACGCAGCCATTCTTGAAACCACTGATGTTCCAAGGGATTATCATGTAATCCAGGAGTTTCTGGCACAAAGTGCCTTGGCTCAAGCTCTTACTGCACCGGCTAGATTATCTGGGAGTCAGATAATAACCTTTTGGCAAACAGGGCATTATGACAATGGTGGTGCAGCTGGATCACCATCCATTGTATTTGAGTATGACGGAGCGGAATATGCTGTCACTCCAGCCACCGTCCGAGCAGCATTCAACCTGCCAGAGAATGCTGCTTACATTACAAATGGAGATGCCAACCTCAGAATCATGATGACTGATTTGGGCTACTACGAATCTCTTGATAAATTGGGTCAATTAAAGCGTCCAGGACTCAGGAAGGAGTGGAGCTTTTTCTTCGACTGCATTACCAGGGCCTTCCAGAAGAAATGCACAAACTGGGATGCCATACCCATGGATATGCTGCAAATTGGGTATTCTCTGATCTATTCTACTAATTTCGATTTTGGTAGATTAGTTATTAGAAATATTGGTGAAAGAATGCATGAAAATCGTCAGATTATATATTTTTCACGCTTTTGCCAATTGCTGTTTAATGCCACTGTTGGAGAAGTGGCTTTTGATGCTGCAGATGAGATCAAACCTTTTAAACTTCATAAAAGGGTTTTCAAAGATCTCATATCTAAAGATGAGAAGAGACCAGTTCTCAGGCCATTACAAATTCCAGCTCCATTAAGAGCTAGGCTGAATCTGCCTCAAGCACCACAACAACAGCCTCAAAACCAACCACAACATCCAGTCTCTCCTACAGCCACCAGACAACCCAGATCATCAACACCAAAAACATCAAGGGCTACAAAGTCTGATGCAGCCCCTTCCACTGTGAAGACCAGAACCTCTGTTGCTACACAAGTTCTGAAGACAAAGTCTGATAGGCCAACAAACTCTGATATAGTTCCTACTGTAAACTCTGAGACAGTCTCTAAGCCTTTAAACTCTGAAGCTGCTTCTCCACCAAAGCAGAAAAGAAGGAGACTTGTTGCAGCTTATGAATATGATGATCTAGAACCCTCTCCTGCAACAAACTCTGAACCTACTCAGGCTAGCCCTAAGTCAAAAACAGTTAGATTTAAAGCAAGGGCAAACAAGCCTAAGAGGGCAAAGGTACCCATCACTGAGATAACTGATTTCACCCTTGAGGAGGAGCAAGCACCATCTACTACTATTCCTGATTTATCTCAAGCTCTGATGGTACATCATCTTCAAGCTGTTCCACTCTCAACTGCTACAACATCTTCTACTTCATCTGAAGTAGATGAGGAAATAATTTGCAAGGAACAAGCTACAGCTGAAGCTGAGACAACAGTGTTTGATTCTCACATTCCAATCTCTGATCTTGGACCCTCCACTCCTATTCCTCAGTCACCATTGAAATTTCCTGAGGGTGCCATCATTCATGATACAGCTCCAGAAAATTACAAGGCAGATGCTGTGATTACAGACTCTGACAAGGTAGCATTGGAAGCATTGCAGTCTCTTGCCAAAGCTGATGAGGAGCTCAGCAAATCAAAATCTAAAGATAAAGAGAATGTTGTTCCAGAACTTGTTAAAGATGCTGTTGATCCTGCATCTGATGATGATGAGGATGATGAAAGTTCAGATGATGAAAATGAGGATGAAGTCCCCTTGTCTCTTCAACAACAGAAATGGGAGTCTACCAGTCAATACAATGCCAGACTGCAAACTCTGAAGCCAAACTCTGAGCCTCTTCCCAGGGATCTTCAGGTTGATCCACCTCATGAAGTATGGGATAAACTCTGGCTGAGTCACCAGCATTCTCTGGAGCCAGCAAAAGCTGAAGACTTCTTATCTATGGCAGAGAATAAGATTACAAACTCTGATGTCATGTCAAGCCTCAAAGCCACAGTTCTATATCTGAAGACATTTCATACTGCTCATGCTCAGACATCTAAGTCAGTAGATGGTCTTAGAACAGAGGTAGCCAACTTCAAGGAAACTCAGAATATGGACAAGAAAAGGCACTTACTACCTCTGAAGGAAGACATGAAGAAGCTGGTGTCTGCAAATCAATCTCTGGAACAGAGGATGTCAAACATTGAGTCCACTCAAGAGACAATGTCTAAGCAGCTTGAAGCCATCCAATCTTCACTTTCTCTGATAACTTCAGTACTGATTCCTGATGAGGATGATGTCAAAAAGGGGGAGAGAGTAGCTAATGTCAAATGCAAGTCTACTTCTTAAACTCTGAAAAGAAAGAAAAATGATGATGATGATGATGTGGATGACTTCACAAAGAACAAGAGGTTTCAAGCTGCAACTGGAGGAAGAGTTTCAAACTCTGACAGTCAAAAACAGTCTAAGCAAAGCTCAAAGTCTGCTCCAGCTCCAACACACAATGTCACATCTGGATCAAAGCAAAGACCAGTGGCTGGATCAGATAAACCAATGACTGATGAAGAGTATGCTAGATTGTTATTTGAACAAGAAAATCCAGAAGCTAAATTGGATTTGGAGTTGATTGCTGCAGAGGAAGCAGAGCTAAAGAAAGAATATGAGCAAGCTATAACCTCAGGCAAAATCCAGAAACCTGCAAAATCAACTGCCAGACCAAAGGAAAAAGGAATAATGATAAAGGAAACTACTATTGCTGATCAGAGTTTACCAATCAAAAAGGTATACTCTGAAGATGAATATACAAGCAAAGGCAAAAGCATAGTAGATGATAACCTTGAGAAAGGCTGGACTCAGAAGAAGCCTACAACCTCTGACAAAGATCAAGTTGTAAAAGGAAAGAAATCAGAAGCTGCAATCTCTGACAAACCTCATATTGCAGAATCACAAGAAGAAAAATTAACCTCTGACACAGCTCAAGTTAATAAAGAAGCAAAGAAAGACACAACCTCTGACAAGGCTCAAGCTGTGTTCAAACCAACAACAACTCCATTGCCAGGATTTGCAAAGCCAAGTCTGATGACTGAGATAAATTTCGACAAAGGCTCAATTCAACCAATCTCTCATCGAAAAGCAGGAAGAGATAAAGGAGGACTAGGATCTAAATATGAAAAATTTGATCAGAGTATAGGATCAATGTCAACAGACCCCTCATCTCTCTGTGCACCCAAGACTGGAGCATTGCAAGAAAGAATGGACAAACTTGATTCAGTCCAACTGGTGAAGAATGACAGAGGTGATAACATTCTTATCTACTTCATGTCTGATGGAACAGTGTTTAGGGTTATTGAAGCTGATCTCTATGCTAAACATTGGGAGGAATTGAGATATGTCTCACACATATTTCAAGTGAAGAACAAGTCATGTCAACACATCTCAAATCTGCTCAAAGATCAAATCAGAAGAAAGATGGGTATAACAGGAAACAAGAATGCTGGACCTTTTATTCCTAAGTACTTCAATCATCAAGGACAGCTAGTTGAGATGAAGAAGAATTCAGCAAAAATAGAAACAATAGCTGGAATCAGTACTCTTGCATTCAATGAAGAGTCTGATAAAGGTTACTACATTAGGCTGGATAAAGACATGAGAAGAAACAAAATCTATGATCTCAGAGCTGCAATTTATCAAACTGGAGTTTCAGATCCAGAACTAAGGGAGATCAAGAGACAGATGATCACAGCACTTGCAGAAGCTGAAAGAGAACTCCTCAGAGAATACTTAAAGACAGCCAATGGTGTCTATGAAGCTAAGGAGTAAAGTATCTGTAAGTTTTAAAAGTTTTCTGTTGATCATTCAATCCACCCGTATTTTTAAATACTTGGTGTTTTCTGTTTTACTGTGATTTAGTGTATTGCTTCTTGAATATTTTAATTTGTAAAAGATTGTATTCAACCCCCCCCCCCTTCTACAATCTTTCTTATAGTTGGTGTAAAATAACAATTGGTATCAGAGCCAGGTTCCCAACAAACAGGGAAAAAGATCAACTCTGCTAGAGAAAGATGGGAAAGAAGGATGCTGGAGTGAAGATTCCTGTTCTTGACAAAGACAACTATTTTCACTGGAAAGTGAGAATGCATCTGCATCTGTTGTCCATTGATGAAAGCTATGTGAACTGCATTGAAAAAGGACCTCATGTCCCCATGAAGGTCTCCACAAGTATGGGAGCTGATGGTGAAGACATGGTAGGTAAGATGATTCCAAAACCTATCCATGAATATTCTCAAGAAGATACTGAAGAAGTGCACAAGGACAAGAAAACCATGAACCTTCTGTTCAATGGTTTGGATCAAGAAATGATTGATAGTGTTATTAGCTGCACAAGTGCCAAAGAAGTTTAGGACACCATCAGGACCATCTGTGAAGGGAATGAGCAAGTAAGAGAGAACAAAATGCAGCTTCTGATTCAACAATATGAGTCATTCCATTTCAAGGCTGGTGAAAGTTTGAGTGATACATTTAACAGATTTCAAAAACTGTTAAATGGTCTAAAGCTCTTTGGAAGGGTATATCAAGTTAAGGATTCAAACTTGAAATTCTTAAGAGCTCTTCCCAAAGAGTGGAAACCCATGACAGTCTCTCTCAGAAATACACAAGAATTTAAAGACTATACTCTAGAAAGACTGTATGGAACCTTAAAAACTTATGAGCTTGAAATGGAACAAGATGAAGAGATTGAGAAAAGCCAAAAGAAAGGGCATTCATCTGTGGCTCTAGTTGCATCTCTAGAGGATACTGTCAAGGACAAGGGAAAGTCTCAAGTTGAAGAAATTGAGAAGTTGGTCAAAGAGGAGAGCTCAGAGTCAAGCAAAGGAAAAAGAAAAGAGAAAGATGTAGCTGATTCTGGTGAAGAAAGTGATGGAATTGATGAGCATCTAGCCTTCCTGTCAAGAAGATTCTCCAAACTGAAATTCAAAAAGAATTTTAATTCTGCAAAATCATTTAAAGGCAATCCCAAGTCTGATAGAAGCATGGTAGACAGATCAAAATTCAAATGCTTCAACTGTGGGAATGCAGGTCACTTTGCAAATGAGTGCAGAAAGCCTAAAGTTGAGAAGAAGTCAAGTGAAAAGATTGACTACAAACAGAAATATTATGAACTTCTCAAACAAAAGGAAAGAGCATTCATCACAAAGGATGATTGGGCAGCTGGAGATGATTCTGATGAAGAGGAGGAGTTTGTCAATCTAGCTCTAATGGCCAACTCCACAGATCAAGAAGAAAACACTGGAAGCAGTAGTCAGGTATTCACTACAAACCTAGTTGAGTTAACTAAAGATGAGTGCAATGCTACCATTAATGAAATGTCTACAGAATTGTATCATTTGCATGTTTCTTTAAAATCTCTCACTAAGGAAAATAGTAGAATTAAGGAAGCTAACACCTTTCTTAGTGATAGAAACAGTGCCTTAGAAGCTCAATTTATTGAGTTTGAGAAGCTGAAAATTGAGTGTCAGACAGCCAAGGATGATCTCTTGGCTGTTCTGAAGAGAGAAGAGATCATAAGAAAGCAGCTTGATAAGGAACAAGAGATTATTGCCAAATGGAAATCTGGAAGAGATGCTTCCACCAATATCATTAACATGCAAGGTAGAGAGACTTTTGTAGAGAATAAATGGAAGAGGAATAAGAAAGTGCTTGAGGTATCTGAGAACAGTTCAAGTGATGAGAATACTGATGATGATCATCAGTTGAAGAGCAAAGTCTCAACTGATGAGAGTCATCAGTTGAACAAAAACTCATCAGTTGACAAGAATGTTCTCAAGAAGCTTAACAAGAAATATGGTCCTGTTAAAAAGAATTTTGTTAAAGGTGAGAATAGTTCTTCTGAGACCAGTGATAGTGTTAATAACACTCTTAATTCCAGTAACAAGAACAAGAAGAAGTTGGATACTAGTGAGCATAAATCTGAGGAGACTAAAAAGAAGAAAGGAAATAGAAATGGCAAAATAGGAGTTAACAAGCACACCAATTACACTCCCAATGCTAGTGCTCTTAGGAAAACCTGCAGTAAGTGTGGTAGTGTAAATCATTTATCTGCTAATTGTAAAACTGTGATTGCTCCTAATTTATCTTTGCCTATTCCTATGACATCTGTTCCTCACATGAATTTATCTGCTATGAATATGATGCCTGGTTTATTGCCTCACAATCCTTATTCTCAGCCTAACATGCCATATATGTTCAATCCTTATTTTAATGCCTTTAACATGCCTCAATTTCATTCAAATTTGCATGGAATGAACAATGTATGCATGACTCAAAGGCCTGTGTTTGAAAACAGAGTTGATATTCCAATTTCTCAACCAAAACCAAAGATTGAATCAATTCAATCCAAGGTAAAGGTTGAGAAATTGGAAAAGACTGCTAAGACTAACAAATCTGGACCCAAAGCAATTTGGGTACCAAAATCAACTTGATCTGTTTGTAAAATGTGTGCAGGGAAACCACAAGAAGAATTTGTGGTACTTGGATAGTGGATGCTCCAGGCACATGACTGGTGATTCCTCCCTGCTCACAAAGTTTGTGGAGCCTGTCAACTAGGAAAGCAAAAGAGAAGCTCTTTCAAAAGCAAATCTCTCTCATCAATTGTGAAGCCCCTTCAGCTCTTGCATATGGATTTATTTGGACCAGTCAACATAATGTCCATTTCAAAGAAGAAATATTGCTTAGTGATTGTTGATGATTTTTCAAAATTTACTTGGACTTTCTTCCTGCATTCTAAGGATGAAGCTGGGAAAATCATCATCAATCATATCAAGGCATTAAACAACAATCCAGATGTCAAAGTTGGAAGGATAAGAAGTGACAATGGAACAGAATTCAAGAATTTTGTGATGAAAGAATTTTGTGAAGAAGAGGGAATTATTCATGAGTTTTCTGCACCAAGAACTCCACAACAAAATGGTGTTGTTGAAAGGAAGAATAGAACTCTTATTGAGGCTGCAAGAACCATGATTAATGAAGCTCAACTTCCAACCTATTTTTGGGCTGAAGCTGTGAACACTGCTTGTTTCACTCAAAACATTTCACTAATTACCAAACCTCATAATCTAACTCCCTTTCAACTCTTCAAAGGAAAGAAGCCAACAATTAGCTTTCTTCATGTATTTGGATGCAAGTGTTATGTTTTAAGAAATCAAGGTGAAAATCTTGGAAAATTTGAGGCCAAGGCAGATGAAGCTATTTTTGTTGGATACTCTGATGGAAAATCATTTAGAGTGTATAATTTGAGAACCAACATTGTTATGGAATCAATCCATGTAGTTTTTGATGATAAGAAGATTCAAGGATTCTCAGATGAAGGATTTCATGATAATCTCAGATTTGAGAATGAAGGTGAAGGTGATCTGTATGATAGTGATGATGACTGTGATGACATTATTCAGAATATTGGAATTAATCCTGGAACTAATGTTCCAACTGATGACTCTCTAGTGCAAGAAACAACTGCTATTGGAAATTCAACTGAAGCATCAGTTGAAAGTACATTGGAGGGATCAGTTGAAACACCTCAAGGATCATCAGTTGAAAGAATGTCTCAAAGTTTCAATCAGTCTAGAAATAATGAGATGTCAAATTTAGGGGGAGCTTTCCAACATGGAAACCTGAACTTCAATAATGAAGCCACATCATCAAGACAATCACTTCCACCACAAAGAAAGTGGACAAGGGATCACCCTTTTGAGCTAATTATTGGAGATGCAAATGCATCTGTACAAACAAGAAGAGCAACTCAAGATGAGTGTTTGTACAGTGCATTCCTTTCACAGGATGAACCTAAAGTCATAGAAGATGCTCTCAAAGATGCTGATTGGGTTCTTGCTATGCAAGAAGAATTAAATCAATTTGAGAGAAACAATGTATGGAAGCTGGTACCCAAACCTAAAAACAGAACAATTGTAGGAACAAGGTGGGTATTCAGAAACAAGGTGGATGAAAATGGAGTTGTCACCAGAAACAAGGCAAGGCTTGTTGCTAAAGGATACTCTCAATCTGAAGGAATTGATTTTGATGAGACCTTTGCACCAGTTGCAAGACTGGAAGCAATAAGAATCTTCCTGGCCTATGCTGCTCATGCAAACTTTAAAGTTTATCAAATGGATGTCAAGAGTGCTTTTCTAAATGGTGAACTGGAAGAGGAGGTATATGTCAGTCAGCCTCCTGGTTTTGAAGGTCCAGAATTTCCAGAGTATGTTTACTTTTTATTAAAAGCACTCTATGGACTAAAGCAAGCACCAAGGGCATGGTATGACACTCTGTCTCAATTCTTGTTAGATAATCATTTTTCCAGAGGAACTGTGGATAAAACACTATTCTACAGAAATGTAAATGGTGCCTTTATTCTGGTTCAAATTTATGTAGATGATATAATTTTTGGTTCTACAGATGAGAAACTTTGCAAGAAGTTTGCTAATCTAATGAAAAGTCAGTATGAAATGAGCATGATGGGAGAGCTCACCTACTTTCTTGGTTTACAAGTTAAACAAGTAAAAGAAGGTATATTCATAAATCAAACTAAGTACATCTATGATCTACTTAAAAAGTTTGATTTATTGGATTGCAAAGAAGCTAAGACTCCCATGCCAACAGCCACCAAATTAGAGTTAAGCCCTAATGAGAAATCTGTGGACATCTCTAATTATAGAGGCATGGTTGGTTCTCTTTTATATTTGACAGCTAGTAGACCAGATATTATGTTTTCTACATGCCTCTGTGCTAGATTTCAATCTGATCCTAAAGAATCACATCTTATTGCTATAAAAAGAATATTCAGATATCTTAAGGGAACACCAAATCTTGGTATTTGGTACCCTAAAGACTCTGGATATGATCTAATTGGATATTCAGATGCTGATTTTGCAGGATGCAAAATTGATAGAAAAAGTACAACAGGCACCTGTCAATTTCTTGGTGACAGATTGATTTCTTGGTTTAGCAAAAAGCAAAATTCTGTATCAACCTCTACAGCTGAGGCTGAGTACATTGCAGCTGGAAGCTGTTGTGCACAATTATTGTGGATGAGAAATCAATTACTTGATTATGGATTAAATCTCTCAAAAATCCCAATATTTTGTGACAACACCAGTGCTATTGCTATAACTGAAAATCCAGTACAACACTCAAGAACCAAGCACATTGACATCAAATACCACTTCATAAGAGAACATGTGATGGCTGGTACTGTTGAAATGCATTTTGTTCCAAGTGAAGAACAGATTGCAGATATTTTCACAAAGCCTCTTGATGAATCCACATTCACATGGTTGGTAAGTAAATTAGGTATGTAATTTGGCAGCCAGAATTTGATTAATTTTGATTTATCAAAATTGAATTAGTTATAATTCTGGATAAAGTCTATAATATTTCAACTGATGAACTAGTGAAATTGTTTCAACTGATGTTTGAAACAATATCCTCTTGTTTTGTTTTTCATTCAACTGATGACACCAGTTGAAGACACTTTCAACTGATCTTCATCAGTTGAATAGGAAGTTTAAAGAGGCGCTTATTCCATCCGTTGAAAGCATTATCAGATCTGAGCCGTTGAAATTTCTTTTATCTCTCTCCTACTTTATACACACGATCGTGTGTGTAATTTTTGTAGAGTTCAATAAGAGTAATTTCTTCTCAACGGTAATTTCTCAGCCAATCACAGCAATTTTCTGAGAAAGTATTTAAGTGTTTTAATTTATTTTCATTTCTTTTCATCTCACTCTTTCGAATTCTTAAAGCTCTCTTCTCTCTCTGTGCAAAAGCAAACTCTAATTTTTCTTCAAGCTTTCTCTGTAACTGCAATGGCACCAATGAAGAAGTATACTGCACCAAGTGGGTTCATTTATAAGAAGAACAACTTCGCATCATTTGTGGATACCAAGGCAGTAGAGGAGAAGGAGTATCACAAGATGATGGAGTTCATCAAGTCAAGCCAGCTCTCTTATGCTATGCTTGAAGCTCCTACCATCTACCATGAAATAGTGGAGGAGATGTGGACCTCTGCGGAGTTTAATAGTGAGCATGAAACTCTAACCTTCTCTGTCAATAATGAAATTCATTCTGTCAATGCTGATGTTATGAAAGCATGCTTTAAGATTCCTGAAGACACTGTTTTATCTTTGCCTAGTGATGTTCAGTTGGTTAATTTACTTTATGCCATGAATTATGTTTTTCCAACTGATGCCTTAGGTAAAATAGAAAGAAGTGGTCTTAGGAGAGAATGGAGTTATTTGTGTGATGCTTTTATTAAGGCTTTTTCTGGTAAAATTAGTAATTTCAATGCACTTACTTCCCAGATTTTACAAATGCTTTACATGTACCTGACTAATGAATATTTCAACTTTGGTGGTTTGATGATCCAAGAAATTGGGGAGAAACTAGGTGATAAAACTGATAGACCTAGGAATATTTATTATGTCAGATTTCTCATGATGCTAGCTAATCATCTCAATAAAAAGCTAGTTATCACTAACAAGGAAGCCAAGCTTCCCAGTTTTGTGCAGGAAAAGAGAGTCTTTAAAGACCTCTTTAGGATGAATCTATACCCCTCCTTGGAGGTGGTGTACCTGCCAATAATGGAGGCTGGAAAGGAAAAAGAGGTACATGGCTTTCCTACTACTCTTTCTCAATGTGACATCCCCAAAATCCGGGGGTCTGGATTTGGTGCCACTAAAAGAAAATCATTTGAAAACCTGTATTTGCGGAAAAAGGTAAAAACAGATATTTGAAAATCTGAACATTTAAAAGAGATTTAAATCAAAACCACTTTGACCCCCTAAAACAGGATCGCTAATAGGTTACAGCACTGAAATCAGAAACCAAAACCTCTTATCTTATTACAACTTAAACTACATTATCAATTAAACCTCGATAAGAAGAATAACTGATAACCAAATAAATAAATCTATTTACAACTGAACTGAAATAGAACAATTCTAACCATAACTAGCCTCGTAGACATCTCACTGGAAATCTCGCCTAGCGTCAATCTTACGCGCGTCTTACACAGGTCAATCATCTTACCCCCTAGCTGAAAGGGTTAGAAATAATAGCAAGAGTGAGCGAAAATGCTCAGCAAGATAATATAAAAGGTAAGAGCCACAAGATATAATTTGTTTTGAATTAAATCAGAGTATTTGAAATAAAGCAAACTTTGGAAGTAAATCATAACAGTTGTAACTCAAAGATTAGCACAGCAACAACAAAGGAAGAATGAGCAACTAGAAGGCTCAACGATATATATATAAAATGCTTAAATGTAAAGCATTAATAAGTGCTATTCTTCGGGAAGTAAAAGATAAGGAATAATGGTCTCTCATGGAAAACGAAAGCAATATTAGCTTAAGTAATCAAATTATAAATTTTGATTTCAACTTTCACTGACGGGTGTACTATCACAGCTGATCAGCACGTGTAATAGTACGGGATCACACTTCGTAGAAGCATGTCCTAATTCACAGGTACCAAATATAAGGCAACACATTGGCCTTTGGCAGAAAAGTATTATCATATTTCAATAATACCCAAATAGCCCTTCACTGGACCGCCGTCCCGGCCTCTTACGCAAAAACGTTTTATTTTTCTTAGGGAGTTGAATCACTCAACTCTCTTGATCAACAAACTCGCCATTTCACATGGTCCGGAGTAATCATATCAACTGATGGCAACATAACTAGAATAGTTAGTTATTTGCTAATTATGAACTTTAACTCGGTACTGTTTGGAGTATATCTGGATAGCATAGTTTTCCACTATCTATCTTAGAAGTAATTCGAGAATTCTAGTAGAATGATTACTAGAATGTAGTGAATTCAATCATTGGAATGTATTGAATTCAATCATTATTTGAGTATCTGTATGGTGTATGGAATATTGAACAACAATTAAATCCCAAGCATATGATATTCTATGAATTGAAATACAGAATATAATAATTGCATTGGCAATAATTAAAAGTTGTGGAATAAATCACTTGCTCTTAATAAATAAGAGAAGAATAGAAATACTTGCCTTAACTCCAGTGTCTAACTCAGATTTCTAATAGTACTATCTGCTGAACTATTCCCTTCTGCTTAGTCTATGACAGACTTAATAGAGTATCCATAGCACAGCTTCACTTCATTGGTTTATGTCAGCCTCGCTCCACGATACTATTCACTATTTCTGAACATCCCAGTCGACTCTGTACGACAGTAAGACAATACTTCAATCGTCGGATCAAACGAAACTAATTACTAAATGCTATTAGAATCTGCAACTAACTACCCTTCGCATATCCATATATAGTAAACAAAAAAATATATATAGACATCCACATAATAATATATATACACTGGATCAGTCAGACAAATAACCACATAATCAAGAAACATACATATTCTATCCAACTATAATATAATGCTATTAACTGTCAAATATCTATTTATAGACAGAATAAACTTAATTTCTAAAGAAAATTTCGGCATGAAGTATTCGTAAATAGGACTATCTCCCTGTTTTCAAATCAATCAAATCAAGCTCTTTACACTAAATAAAATACTAATATAAAGAAAATCTGCCTCGACATGCAGTAAATCACATAAGAAAAGTACCTGCCCCGACATGCGGCATCTAACACATAATGATAAATAATCCGCCCAGACATGCGGCACCTAAACACATAATGATAAATAATCCGCCCAGACATGCGGCACCTAAACACATAATGATTGAAAGAAACTAACAGCTTATCTTTAAAACGGAAAGTAATTCAATATTAATACATTATACTATCAAGAATAACACTCTAACATTTAACACGTAGCACTTAGCAGGTATCACATATTTCCATACATTTACTTACCACTTACCATAATACTCAATTTAGATACTTAAACTTATCATATAATTGAATTCAAATATCTTATTGGAAAATATCTCAAATACTAGGTTACATAATCACATAGCCCACGTAGGCACTTAGCAGTTAGCACGTAGCATCTATTTCCCTAACAATGCTTATTATCACTTAGCAACCATATCAACATATTTCAACTAGAACACTTATTAGGAATTTTATTCTAGATGCAAGTCCCTAAAACAGAGCATACTATTCAATTCAATTTGCAAGTTGAATTAAATAAGCATAGCATTATAACTATTTAAGATATCACATATTTATATTATTAATATTATTATTTACTATTATTACTACTAGTGAAAGTAATAATAATATTAAAGAATAATACTAATATATATTAATATTCGACATCCTAAAATTACCAAGTAAACACAGTTTCACACATTAACATTAATAATAATGCTATGTAGTACTGCTATTACTACCAAATCACATAAATATTATTTATAGATTTTATAGAAATATCACAAATCAGTAACTATGTAAATTCGATTAATAGTCCGATAATTATAGGATACGCCCCCGTAAAATTTTAAAATCTAAATTTTATTTAAAAATCGGGCAGCACCTCCTCTATTTATCGGACTACCAGTCGATATCATCTCGACACCAACAGTCACAATCAAGCCTGCAATCAATCCAAACAACTTACTTTACAACTAATAATTAAACTCGATACTCAATCAAATGACCCAACAACCGAAATAACAAATAAAAGCGTATCGAGAAATCCATATCAAGACTCGAGCCACCCGCATAATTTACACAGCCCAGCAATCAACACACGGCCAACTCGGCCCCACAAGAACTCACCCGACACACACACTCGAATACACAGTATACACACGCTGCACACACTCTTACACGCACAAAATACACGCGTATATACACGCAACACAGCAGCGAAACAAGGGGGAAAAACAGGGAAATCGAGGGAGAGAAACCAGAGCAAGAGAGAGATGCCGAGTCTGGTGGCTGACGGCGGCAAGAGAGACCCAGGGAGAGGTGAAGAACGGCTGAGGAAGTGGTGGTTCGCCGGAGTAAGAGCCGCGCGGAGAGAGACGGCGAGAGAGAGACTTGGCCAGTGGAGGGAGATGCAGGCGAGAGGTGTGTGAGGGTGAGAGAGATTAGAGAGAAAGAGAGATGAGAGTGGGAGATGAGCGAGAGAGGGAACCTGGGGAGAGAGTGGTCGAGAGAGAGAAAAATGAGAGAAACAGTGAGAAAGGGAGAGAGCAGAGAGATTTAAAAGAAAAACAAAATAATTCAGTTTATATAAACTGATTCGTCCTGTGATGACACGTATCGGAGTAAAGGATACGTGTCCCTCTGCTGGCTGGCCTGGTACCGAACCGAATTTAACAAATTAACGAACAACTCGCAGATAAAATAATTCAGATAAATACCAAAATAATTTTTAAAATCTTAAAATAATTAAAAACTAATAAAATATGATTTTCATGATTTTTGAATCATTGTTTGAAATAAATAGGGAGACCCCACTTTAATCTATACAGAAAATCCTTTAGAGTTGAAAAATTATCGAAATATCATTATATGAATTTTATAAATCTCTAAAAATATTTAATGAAATTATAAAGCGATAAAAATGATTTTATATGCAATACACCATTTTATAAAATCCATTCACTATAAAATCCATAACAAATAGAAATCGATAACAAAACTCAACAATCCAATAGAAATAAAATACACCGAATCTCAAGAATATAATCACACAATATTCATAATTAACTATAATTAATTATCGAACAATTCCACCAGTATCACTTAATCACATAACACATATATTCACATAATAATCATTTAGAATTGTTCAAAACAATATATGAAACTCATAAAGTCATTTTTGAAAACCAACCAAATAAAATAAAATATAAAATTTTATTCCTCTATTAGAAAATTAATACCAAACTAATTAATAATTGCCGAAAAACCCGAGTCGTTACAGACTTCCCCCCTTATAAGGATTCCGTCCTCGGAATCAGCGAAAAAAAAAACTAGAGCATGCTATTGCTTGCAAGTCGTGATCCGCGTTTGTAGTCGAAGTTTTATACGAGATCTTGAAATGCATTGGTTGCATTAGCTCATTCAAATTTGGCAGGCATACCCTCAAAATTTGTCGAAAAATAAGAATCATGGAATCGTAGAATTTATCAGAGTTTAGATATCAAGGCAAAGGGTATAGTATGATTTTGCAGAGAAAAATTAATTTGGAATTAAAAATTACTGAGAGATCAATATGATCTAGAGAACTTAATGTTGCGTATCTAAATAAAGATACTACTAAAGGTAATTAGCCTTCTTGTAATTTACAACACACAAGTGATGGCGTCCCATCAAACTCCTATCACACAGACAGGTAGTCCTTGTGTCCCCTGTAGGCAGGGTTGTTCATCTCAGTTAGAGTAGAAAAATGTGAAAGTGATTCAAAATCAAGTAAATAATCATCGTCTTTCGATAAATCATGACGAATCAATCTGATGCACACCTTGGATCAAAATCGAATAATATTCCAAAGGTGCTAATTTTGATGGAAAGAATAATCAAAAAGGATACAGTGAATATACATGCATCCTCCTATAACTCAGGAGAAAGAATATATGAATTTTAAGGAAATCTTTGTAAAAGAGACGTTGAAACAAATCACTGATTAGGAAAATAATCAATAAAGTGGAAGGTATTGCCAAGATTCTCAGAGCTATCTTCTTGATTGATTCTTCTAATGGCTCGTTTCGATTCTAACGATTCTTCTTGGCGTTCGTACTTATCACTGACTTATGTTCTGGCTGATTCATATTTGACTCCAAAGATTCCATCACTGATATCCATGTTAGGCAGAAGTCCTGTCGAGCTTTATATAAACTACAACACAGAATTTTGACGTTCTAACCTACTCCTGAATATCATGAATTCTATATAAATTCTTAATCAATAATTCAACACTTGGCTTCTCTCTGACCCAACAAATCTCAAACTTATTCTATATATCTCTATAAGAAATAATAGATAACCCTCTAACTAATGCTCTAGAAGTGGTACAAATAGCAAGCAACATTCTAGACTAGACAAGTCAATCCCCGAGTCTAGCGGGCACTGTTTACTAAAAAATCAAGCTCAAGCTCTGAAAGATTGGAAACTAAAGGTATTCTATCATATTTCTCCTCAGATCCAAATTCACTGCTCCTAGACTGAAAACTAGGATATATTAAATGATTACTCAAATCAATACTCTAGCACAATATCAGTTCTACTTACAAAGACTACATCCAATAGTCTTAACTTACCTCTACGTGAGGTTACACTAAACACATCTTTCTATAAACCTGTTAGAATCACCTATATTCTGATTTCAATAACTTATAACCTACGGCTCTGATACCAACTGTGACATCCCCAAAATCCGGGGGTCTGGATTTGGTGCCACTAAAAGAAAATCATTTGAAAACCTGTATTTGCGGAAAAAGGTAAAAACAGATATTTGAAAATCTGAACATTTAAAAGAGATTTAAATCAAAACCACTTTGACCCCCTAAAACAGGATCGCTAATAGGTTACAGCACTGAAATCAGAAACCAAAACCTCTTATCTTATTACAACTTAAACTACATTATCAATTAAACCTCGATAAGAAGAATAACTGATAACCAAATAAATAAATCTATTTACAACTGAACTGAAATAGAACAATTCTAACCATAACTAGCCTCGTAGACATCTCACTGGAAATCTCGCCTAGCGTCAATCTTACGCGCGTCTTACACAGGTCAATCATCTTACCCCCTAGCTGAAAGGGTTAGAAATAATAGCAAGAGTGAGCGAAAATGCTCAGCAAGATAATATAAAAGGTAAGAGCCACAAGATATAATTTGTTTTGAATTAAATCAGAGTATTTGAAATAAAGCAAACTTTGGAAGTAAATCATAACAGTTGTAACTCAAAGATTAGCACAGCAACAACAAAGGAAGAATGAGCAACTAGAAGGCTCAACGATATATATATAAAATGCTTAAATGTAAAGCATTAATAAGTGCTATTCTTCGGGAAGTAAAAGATAAGGAATAATGGTCTCTCATGGAAAACGAAAGCAATATTAGCTTAAGTAATCAAATTATAAATTTTGATTTCAACTTTCACTGACGGGTGTACTATCACAGCTGATCAGCACGTGTAATAGTACGGGATCACACTTCGTAGAAGCATGTCCTAATTCACAGGTACCAAATATAAGGCAACACATTGGCCTTTGGCAGAAAAGTATTATCATATTTCAATAATACCCAAATAGCCCTTCACTGGACCGCCGTCCCGGCCTCTTACGCAAAAACGTTTTATTTTTCTTAGGGAGTTGAATCACTCAACTCTCTTGATCAACAAACTCGCCATTTCACATGGTCCGGAGTAATCATATCAACTGATGGCAACATAACTAGAATAGTTAGTTATTTGCTAATTATGAACTTTAACTCGGTACTGTTTGGAGTATATCTGGATAGCATAGTTTTCCACTATCTATCTTAGAAGTAATTCGAGAATTCTAGTAGAATGATTACTAGAATGTAGTGAATTCAATCATTGGAATGTATTGAATTCAATCATTATTTGAGTATCTGTATGGTGTATGGAATATTGAACAACAATTAAATCCCAAGCATATGATATTCTATGAATTGAAATACAGAATATAATAATTGCATTGGCAATAATTAAAAGTTGTGGAATAAATCACTTGCTCTTAATAAATAAGAGAAGAATAGAAATACTTGCCTTAACTCCAGTGTCTAACTCAGATTTCTAATAGTACTATCTGCTGAACTATTCCCTTCTGCTTAGTCTATGACAGACTTAATAGAGTATCCATAGCACAGCTTCACTTCATTGGTTTATGCCAGCCTCGCTCCACGATACTATTCACTATTTCTGAACATCCCAGTCGACTCTGTACGACAGTAAGACAATACTTCAATCGTCGGATCAAACGAAACTAATTACTAAATGCTATTAGAATCTGCAACTAACTACCCTTCGCATATCCATATATAGTAAACAAAAAAATATATATAGACATCCACATAATAATATATATACACTGGATCAGTCAGACAAATAACCACATAATCAAGAAACATACATATTCTATCCAACTATAATATAATGCTATTAACTGTCAAATATCTATTTATAGACAGAATAAACTTAATTTCTAAAGAAAATTTCGGCATGAAGTATTCGTAAATAGGACTATCTCCCTGTTTTCAAATCAATCAAATCAAGCTCTTTACACTAAATAAAATACTAATATAAAGAAAATCTGCCTCGACATGCAGTAAATCACATAAGAAAAGTACCTGCCCCGACATGCGGCATCTAACACATAATGATAAATAATCCGCCCAGACATGCGGCACCTAAACACATAATGATAAATAATCCGCCCAGACATGCGGCACCTAAACACATAATGATTGAAAGAAACTAACAGCTTATCTTTAAAACGGAAAGTAATTCAATATTAATACATTATACTATCAAGAATAACACTCTAACATTTAACACGTAGCACTTAGCAGGTATCACATATTTCCATACATTTACTTACCACTTACCATAATACTCAATTTAGATACTTAAACTTATCATATAATTGAATTCAAATATCTTATTGGAAAATATCTCAAATACTAGGTTACATAATCACATAGCCCACGTAGGCACTTAGCAGTTAGCACGTAGCATCTATTTCCCTAACAATGCTTATTATCACTTAGCAACCATATCAACATATTTCAACTAGAACACTTATTAGGAATTTTATTCTAGATGCAAGTCCCTAAAACAGAGCATACTATTCAATTCAATTTGCAAGTTGAATTAAATAAGCATAGCATTATAACTATTTAAGATATCACATATTTATATTATTAATATTATTATTTACTATTATTACTACTAGTGAAAGTAATAATAATATTAAAGAATAATACTAATATATATTAATATTCGACATCCTAAAATTACCAAGTAAACACAGTTTCACACATTAACATTAATAATAATGCTATGTAGTACTGCTATTACTACCAAATCACATAAATATTATTTATAGATTTTATAGAAATATCACAAATCAGTAACTATGTAAATTCGATTAATAGTCCGATAATTATAGGATACGCCCCCGTAAAATTTTAAAATCTAAATTTTATTTAAAAATCGGGCAGCACCTCCTCTATTTATCGGACTACCAGTCGATATCATCTCGACACCAACAGTCACAATCAAGCCTGCAATCAATCCAAACAACTTACTTTACAACTAATAATTAAACTCGATACTCAATCAAATGACCCAACAACCGAAATAACAAATAAAAGCGTATCGAGAAATCCATATCAAGACTCGAGCCACCCGCATAATTTACACAGCCCAGCAATCAACACACGGCCAACTCGGCCCCACAAGAACTCACCCGACACACACACTCGAATACACAGTATACACACGCTGCACACACTCTTACACGCACAAAATACACGCGTATATACACGCAACACAGCAGCGAAACAAGGGGGAAAAACAGGGAAATCGAGGGAGAGAAACCAGAGCAAGAGAGAGATGCCGAGTCTGGTGGCTGACGGCGGCAAGAGAGACCCAGGGAGAGGTGAAGAACGGCTGAGGAAGTGGTGGTTCGCCGGAGTAAGAGCCGCGCGGAGAGAGACGGCGAGAGAGAGACTTGGCCAGTGGAGGGAGATGCAGGCGAGAGGTGTGTGAGGGTGAGAGAGATTAGAGAGAAAGAGAGATGAGAGTGGGAGATGAGCGAGAGAGGGAACCTGGGGAGAGAGTGGTCGAGAGAGAGAAAAATGAGAGAAACAGTGAGAAAGGGAGAGAGCAGAGAGATTTAAAAGAAAAACAAAATAATTCAGTTTATATAAACTGATTCGTCCTGTGATGACACGTATCGGAGTAAAGGATACGTGTCCCTCTGCTGGCTGGCCTGGTACCGAACCGAATTTAACAAATTAACGAACAACTCGCAGATAAAATAATTCAGATAAATACCAAAATAATTTTTAAAATCTTAAAATAATTAAAAACTAATAAAATATGATTTTCATGATTTTTGAATCATTGTTTGAAATAAATAGGGAGACCCCACTTTAATCTATACAGAAAATCCTTTAGAGTTGAAAAATTATCGAAATATCATTATATGAATTTTATAAATCTCTAAAAATATTTAATGAAATTATAAAGCGATAAAAATGATTTTATATGCAATACACCATTTTATAAAATCCATTCACTATAAAATCCATAACAAATAGAAATCGATAACAAAACTCAACAATCCAATAGAAATAAAATACACCGAATCTCAAGAATATAATCACACAATATTCATAATTAACTATAATTAATTATCGAACAATTCCACCAGTATCACTTAATCACATAACACATATATTCACATAATAATCATTTAGAATTGTTCAAAACAATATATGAAACTCATAAAGTCATTTTTGAAAACCAACCAAATAAAATAAAATATAAAATTTTATTCCTCTATTAGAAAATTAATACCAAACTAATTAATAATTGCCGAAAAACCCGAGTCGTTACACTCAACCCTCACCTTCTTTGCTTTCTGCCATCAGGGCTGTTGAAGAGGCCCATCAACAGTCCACACAAGTGGCAAAACCTTCTAAAACCAAATCTTCTAAACCAACCTCAGATGCCTCCCAAAAGGCATCTGTTGTAAAATCCAAGAAACACAAACCTGAGTGGAGTGTGATTGGAGGTTGTGAGGGGGAGGGAAAGGGTGAACATAAAAGAAGCCCTAAGATTAAGGATGGAAAGGTGTGTGTTGACCGGCCTGGCCACTCTGCAGTCTCCCAAAAGACTGTAGATGTTAATATGGAATTTAACACATCCCTAGCAGCATCCTCCCAAAAGGATGTTGCTATTGAAAATAGTCCTCAACCAGGGACACAGTTAAAAAGGGGGAGGGACACCACTTCTTCACCAATAAAAGCTTATGGGAGAAAGAAGATGAGAAGTGACAAAGTTAAGCACTCTGCACACACACAGGCATCCATTCTGGATTTTATGCCTTTAACTTCTCAAAGTCAGATTGATGTGACTCCAATAAATGTGGAGTCACAGCCACCTTCTTCATCTCAACAAATCACCCATATTTATGATCTTACCATCTCTACTACTCAAACACAATCCCCAACCTCTTCTGTGGATGTGGAATTAATTCACACCACACTTGTAAATTCTCCATCTTTGGATTTCATGGAGAAGCCCCCCTTTGAGATTGATCATCATCATTTTGATGATTTGTTGGATCTTTCTCTTCCACTTCCTTCTTCTGTGACAGTGTGTTCTGTGGATTTTCCCTTAAAATCAATCACCACAGACTCAACTATCACAGCCTCTAAACCTATTTCTTCATTTTCTTCAACTGATCTCCCTCATCAGTTGAATAGTGTTTGTCCTTCAACTGATCTGCTTAACAGCTCTCATCAGTTGAATGCCTCCTCTACTAATGTTTCAACTGATGTCCCTCATCAGTTGACAACTGCTGCTACTTCAATTAATTTACCTTTTTCTACAGCAGTTGATCACATGGTAGCACAAACACTTCTAGGATTGAGTGGAGTGAGCTATGGAGTGGAGAGGCAGCCTAGTGAGCTGGCAAAAGGAGAGGGTGTGGAGAGTCTGGCATTTTCTTCTAGCCAGGAAAAAGGAGAGGATAAGAGTGACCCTTTAGTAAGGGTAAGTGAGGGAGAGGTAAGTGGTGTGGTGAGCCAAGGGGAGCCCTTGATGCAAGAAAAGAGAGAAATTGAGAGAAATGCAGGTGTCAATGAAGGGTTTAGTGAACAAGAGTTTCAAGCTGAATACAGATCCATATTGGATAGTGTTTCACTAGACCCTGAGACTTTTACTCATGGGATGTCTTCTATTCAAGACTTTGCCAGATTGGATAATCAAGCAGCTGAGAGGCACCTCAATCTGATTCACACTACATCTTCTATGCTTAGAGCAAAGGAGGCACTTACAGCTCTGCCTGCCAATGCTGGAGATGATTTTCATTATGATGATAGTGATGAAGACCTCAATGATGCTCTTGAGGAATCTCTTGTTGAACAACCTACAACTTCTCTACCATCATGGCTCTCCATGCAGTCTGCCAATGCCATTGTGGTTAGCATGGAGCTGCAAAGGCAAGCTTCCACCATTCTTCAACCACAATCTGCAAGCTCATCCTCCTCTCCAGCCATCTCTGCCACCATTGCCAGTCAGGCTCTAGACAATCTCAAGCTTCACAAATATCAATCTCTCCATTTTCAGCATGAGATAGAGCATCTCAATTCTCTCATTGCCTCTGTTAAAACTGATCTGACCAAGCAAATTGATGAAAAGCTTCCAGCTAAAGTCAAATCAGCTCTTTCTGAATTTGAGCAAAAGCAACTCCAATTGGAAAAGCAAGTGGAAGTTCTGGAAGGAAATGTCCATATCTTAAACTCTAGAATGGAAGAGATGTTGCAGCATCAAAGAATTCAGACTGGACTTCTTCAACATCTTCTTCTTGCCTCTGGTGTTTCACTTCCCAGTCCATCCCCTACACTTGCTGCTAACAAAAAGGGGGAGAAAGAATTACCAACTCCTGCAGAATTGATCAGCCAAATTCCTCCTCCTTTCCACACTGAAAGAGAAAAGCAAAAGATTGAAAGGATGAAAGAATTGGACTCTATTGCAAAGAGAGTGGCTCAACTGGGCAAGAAATCTTCTACATCTTCTACAGCCACCACAGCTCAAATTTCTTTTCCAACCACAACTACAATTCTCAGGGTGATTACACCTGAGATTGTTATTCCTTCCAAGACAGAAAAGGGTGAGCCATCATTTGTGAATGAGTTTAAGGCCATTCTATCTCCAAGCAATTGTGGTTACTCCAAGCCTGGAAAAGACTCAAGCTCAATCTACTTTCCACTAGCCAGGCCTGACAAAAATGAATACAAGCTTTTGGGCCAAGAGATCAAAAGTTACAAAGACTGTACAGATGTGGCTTTAAAAGCTCATTTTGCCATCATCTACAGAGAAGGCCAAAAGCTGTTTATTGGAACTGGCCATCCTCACTACTCATTTGCAAAAGCTGAAGAGGTGGCCAGAGAATGTGAAAAAGAGGAGCTTGAATCTCAACTCCTTTTAAATCAAGAAATAGAGGTTGATGAAAGGTTTGCTATTGAGCTGGAAGAGGAGTTGGCAGCTGAACTTCTAAATGAGAAAAGATTGCCTCTTGAATTTTCTCCAAAGAAAAAGATAGTCAAATCTAAAACTAAGATGCCTGAGGCAGCCAAGAGAAGAGAAGAAGTGCCAGAAAAGTCTATCTCAAAGCCTTCCTATCCAATCAAGGACACCACAGTAGTACATCCAGATGTCAACTTCCATGATGAGCCAATAATGCCAAAGGAGGAGCCAATTGACTTGGAAGATATTCCAATTCCAGCTTTTCTTGTTCAAGAAACTTCCAAGCCTAAGAAGAAAGTCAAGTCTGTGGCTAAGAGGATGGCTAACCCTCCTAAACCTCCAAAAGAACCTGAAAATCCTGATGACTATCTCATCATTGCTAACATTGAAGAAATTTCTGAGCTGGAGCTGGATGATCTTCAAGAAGTAAAAGGAATAGAAGCAACTTCAAAATTACCTGAAAGATTGGTATTCTCTTACAAAAACAAGGGTGATGTCATCTGGCCTCTTCACAGAGTTCTGAATTCTGAGGGATTCAGTTCTCTAACAAAAATATATGGATCTATGAAGAGGACTGGAGGATTTACACCACCTGCAAAGCAAATGGTACTAAAGAGAATCCTTGAGATCAGGAAGGAATGGAACTCAGATGCTAGTCTACAAAGAAGGCTGGAAATTCCCTACACTGGAAAGAAAATTCACCATGAACCTACTCCAGTCATGGAATTTAGGGACAATCAAGGTGTTAGGAGATTTTTCAGACCTAAAGTTCAACTCAAGGTTGCTAGTTTGAATACTCTGAAGACTCTCCAATCCAAGCTCAACAGACAAGATAGTGATGAAGAATGGTTCTACAGGATCTTTCAGAAACAGATTAATATTCTTGAAGAAAAACTTAAGTCCAGAAGAAGAAGATCTTCTAGGAACAAGTAACTGCTCAGTCTAGAGGAGCATAATCATCTGTAAACTTTTCTAACTCTTGTATTTAAATTCTGCATTTTATTTATTTAATGTTTTGTTATCATCAAGTGTAGAATTTATGTCTGCATCTTCTCCAGTCATAAATTGGGGGAGATTGTTAGGAATCAATAATTTTTGATGATAACATAAACATTTTGTAACATGTCTTACTTAGAATCTTTATCAAATTTCAGTTGTAACTGTTATATTTCTTATCTTTGGGAATTATCAACGGATGGGTAGAATAGGATGGCTAATTGTAAATATCCAATGCCATGTAATTTTATCTAAGTGAAGGATATTCAACTGATGAGATGTAACTATTCAACTGATGAAGACTGGATAATGTTTCAACTGATGAATATCAAGCATTCAACTGAAGACAAAGTATTCAACTGATGATGCTGAGGAATTCAACTGATGAGACTGGAACAGCATTCAACTGATGAAGTTTGTAATTCATTCAACTGATGAGCCTAGCATTCAACTGATAAAGTCAAGAGCAGTTGAAAGCAACCAGAACCTTCAACTGATGAAGCAAAGAGCAGTTGAAAGTGACTAGAGCTTAAGTCTGACAAATCACATGGATCGAATTACACTAAAATAGACATGGAAGCCTAATTAGGAAAATAAAGAAGAAGCAGAAACATACTTATCTCATGCAGTGCAATCTGGATCAAATCAAGATGATGGTCAAAGATGAAGACATCTCAGAAAGCATGCATAAGACAAAGTTGTGCAGCATTGTTTTTAGATTAAAGTGCATTTTGTAATCTAGCTAAAAGCTTTGTAAAACTTGGAGTATATAACCAAGTTAGAAGCATCAGTTGAACTTGTTCAAATTACTTAAGAGAAAAATCTGAGAGTTAGAACTTGTTTGAGTGATGAACCAGCAGCTGTGCGAATTGTAATCAATCCACAGATTCTTCTATATAAAATCTCACGGGTGGATCATTCAATCCACCCGTATTTTTAAATACTTGGTGTTTTCTGTTTTACAGTGATTTAGTGTATTGCTTCTTGAATATTTTAATTTGTAAAAGATTGTATTCAACCCCCCCCTTCTACAATCTTTCTTATAGTTGGTGTAAAATAACATAAAATTAGAATCAACTTGTAGTTTCATTCTTGACTCGTTTGAGCCTGTAAAAAACTTGTTGCTTCATTATTCAGCTAGATTGAAGTTGGAAACAACTTGTAGCTTCATTCCAGACTCTTTTGAAGTTGAAAACAACTTGTAGCTTCATTTTCGGTTTTTTAAAATTAGAATCAACTTGTAGTTTCATTCTTGACTCGTTTGAGCCTGTAAAAAACTTGTTGCTTCATTATTGGCTAGATTGAAGTTGGAAACAACTTGTAGCTTCATTCCAGACTCGTTTGAAATTGAAAACAACTTGTAGCTTCATTTCCGGTTGTTTAAAATTAGATTCAACTTTTAGTTTCACTCTTGACTCGTTTTAGCCTGTAAACAACTTGTTGTTTCATTATTGGCTAGATTGAAGTTGGAAACAACTTGTAGCTTTATTCCAGACTCGTTTGAAGTTGAAAACAACTTGTAGCACATTTTCGGTTGTTTAAAATTAGAATCAAGTTGTAGTTTCATTCTTGACTCGTTTGAGCCCGGGAACAACTTGTTGCTTCATTATTGGCTAGATTGAAGTTGGAAACAACTTGTAGCTTCATTCTAGACTCGTTTAAAGTTGAAAACAACTTGTAGCTTCATTTTCGGTTGTTTAAAATTAGAATCAACTTGTAATTCCATTCTTGACTCGTTTGAGCCTGTAAACAACTTGTTGCTTCATTATTGGCTAGATTGAAGTCGGAAACAACTTGTAACTTCATTTTAGACTCGTTTGAAGTTGAAAACAACTTGTAGCTTCATTTTCGGTTGTTTAAAATTAGAATCAACTTTGAGTTTCATTCTTGACTCGTTTTAGCCTGTAAACAACTTGTTTCTTCATTATTGGCTAGATTGAAATTGGAAACAACTTGTAGCTTCATTCCAGACTCGTTTGAAGTTGAAAACAACTTGTAACTTCATTTTCGGTTGTTTAAAATTAGAATCAACTTGTAGTTTCATTCTTGACTTGTTTGAGCCTGAAAACAACTTGTTACTTTATTATTGGCTAGATTGAAGTTGGAAACAACTTGTAGCTTCATTCCAGACTCGTTTGAAGTTGAAAACAACTTGTAGCTTCATTTTTGGTTGTTTAAAATTAGAATCAACTTTTAGTTTCATTCTTGACTCGTTTGAGCCTGTAAGAAACTTGTTGTTTCATTATTGGCTAGATTGAAGTTGGAAACAACATGTAGCTTCATTCTAGAGTTGTTTGAAGTTGAAAACAACTTGTAGCTTCATTTTCGGTTGTTTAAAATTAGAATCAACTTGTAGTTTCATTCTTGACTCGTTTGAGCCTGTAAAAAACTTGTTGCTTCATTATTGGCTAGATTGAAGTTGGAAACAACTTGTAGCTTCATTCCAGACTCGTTTGAAATTGAAAACAACTTGTAGCTTCATTTCCGGTTGTTTAAAATTAGATTCAACTTTTAGTTTCACTCTTGACTCGTTTAAGCCTGTAAACAACTTGTTGTTTCATTATTGGCTAGATTGAAGTTGGAAACAACTTATAACTTTATTCCTGACTCGTTTGAAGTTGAAAACAACTTGTAGCTCATTTTCGGTTGTTTAAAATTAGAATCAAGTTGTAGTTTCATTCTTGACTCGTTTGAGCCCGGGAACAACTTGTTGCTTCATTATTGGCTAGATTGAAGTTGGAAACAACTTGTAGCTTCATTCTAGACTCGTTTAAAGTTGAAAACAACTTGTAGCTTCATTTTCGGTTGTTTAACATTAGAATCAACTTGTAATTCCATTCTTGACTCGTTTGAGCCTGTAAACAACTTGTTGCTTCATTATTGGCTAGATTGAAGTCGGAAACAACTTGTAACTTCATTTTAGACTCGTTTGAAGTTGAAAACAACTTGTAGCTTCATTTTCGGTTGTTTAAAATTAGAATCAACTTTGAGTTTCATTCTTGACTCGTTTCAGCCTGTAAACAACTTGTTTCTTCATTATTGGCTAGATTGAAATTGGAAACAACTTGTAGCTTCATTCCAGACTCGTTCGAAGTTGAAAACAACTTGTAACTTCATTTTCGGTTGTTTAAAATTAGAATCAACTTGTAGTTTCATTCTTGACTTGTTTGAGCCTGAAAACAACTTGTTACTTTATTATTGGCTAGATTGAAGTTGGAAACAACTTGTAGCTTCATTCCAGACTCGTTTGAAGTTGAAAACAACTTGTAGCTTCATTTTTGGTTGTTTAAAATTAGAATCAACTTTTAGTTTCATTCTTGACTCGTTTGAGCCTGTAAGAAACTTGTTGTTTCATTATTGGCTAGATTGAAGTTGGAAACAACATGTAGCTTCATTCTAGAGTGGTTTGAAGTTGAAAACAACTTGTAGCTTCATTTTCGGTTGTTTAAAATTAGAATCAACTTGTAGTTTCATTCTTGACTTGTTTGAGCCCGAAAACAACTTGTTACTTTATTATTTGCTAGATTGAAGTTGGAAACAACTTGTAGCTTCATTCCAGACTCGTTTGAAGTTGAAAACAACTTGTAGCTTCATTTTCAGTTGTTTAAAATTAGAATCAACTTTTAGTTTCATTCTTGACTCGTTTAAGCCTGTAAACAACTTGTTGCTTCATTAGTGGGTGGATTGAAATTGGAAACAACTTTTAGCTTCATTCCAGACTCGTTTGAAGTTGAAAACAACTATTAGCTTCATTTTTAGTTGTTTAAAATTAGATACAACTTTTAGTTTCATTCTTGACTCGTTTGTGCCCGGAAACAACTTGTTGCTTCATTATTGGCTAGATTGAAGTTGGAAACAACTTGTAGCTTCATTCCAGACTCGTTTAAAGTTGAAAACAACTTGTAGCTTCATTTTCGGTTTTTTAAAATTAGAATCAACTTGTAGTTTCATTCTTGACTCGTTTGAGCCTGTAAAAAACTTGTTGCTTCATTATTGGCTAGATTGAAGTTGGAAACAACTTGTAGCTTCATTCCAGACTCGTTTGAAATTGAAAACAACTTGTAGCTTCATTTCCGGTTGTTTAAAATTAGATTCAACTTTTAGTTTCACTCTTGACTCGTTTAAGCCTGTAAACAACTTGTTGTTTCATTATTGGCTAGATTGAAGTTGGAAACAACTTGTAGCTTTATTCCAGACTCGTTTGAAGTTGAAAACAACTTGTAGCTCATTTTCGGTTGTTTAAAATTAGAATCAAGTTGTAGTTTCATTCTTGACTCGTTTGAGCCCGGGAACAACTTGTTGCTTCATTATTGGCTAGATTGAAGTTGGAAACAACTTGTAGCTTCATTCTAGACTCGTTTAAAGTTGAAAACAACTTGTAGCTTCATTTTCGGTTGTTTAACATTAGAATCAACTTGTAATTCCATTCTTGACTCGTTTGAGCCTGTAAACAACTTGTTGCTTCATTATTGGCTAGATTGAAGTCGGAAACAACTTGTAACTTCATTTTAGACTCGTTTGAAGTTGAAAACAACTTGTAGCTTCATTTTCGGTTGTTTAAAATTAGAATCAACTTTGAGTTTCATTCTTGACTCGTTTCAGCCTGTAAACAACTTGTTTCTTCATTATTGGCTAGATTGAAATTGGAAACAACTTGTAGCTTCATTCCAGACTCGTTCGAAGTTGAAAACAACTTGTAACTTCATTTTCGGTTGTTTAAAATTAGAATCAACTTGTAGTTTCATTCTTGACTTGTTTGAGCCTGAAAACAACTTGTTACTTTATTATTGGCTAGATTGAAGTTGGAAACAACTTGTAGCTTCATTCCAGACTCGTTTGAAGTTGAAAACAACTTGTAGCTTCATTTTTGGTTGTTTAAAATTAGAATCAACTTTTAGTTTCATTCTTGACTCGTTTGAGCCTGTAAGAAACTTGTTGTTTCATTATTGGCTAGATTGAAGTTGGAAACAACATGTAGCTTCATTCTAGAGTGGTTTGAAGTTGAAAACAACTTGTAGCTTCATTTTCGGTTGTTTAAAATTAGAATCAACTTGTAGTTTCATTCTTGACTTGTTTGAGCCCGAAAACAACTTGTTACTTTATTATTTGCTAGATTGAAGTTGGAAACAACTTGTAGCTTCATTCCAGACTCGTTTGAAGTTGAAAGTAATTTGTATCTTCATTTTCAGTTGTTTAAAATTAGAATCAACTTTTAGTTTCATTCTTGACTCGTTTAAGCCTGTAAACAACTTGTTGCTTCATTAGTGGGTGGATTGAAATTGGAAACAACTTTTAGCTTCATTCCAGACTCGTTTGAAGTTGAAAACAACTATTAGCTTCATTTTTAGTTGTTTAAAATTAGATACAACTTTTAGTTTCATTCTTGACTCGTTTGTGCCCGGAAACAACTTGTTGCTTCATTATTGGCTAGATTGAAGTTGGAAACAACTTGTAGCTTCATTCCAGACTCGTTTAAAGTTGAAAACAACTTGTAGCTTCATTTTCGGTTTTTTAAAATTAGAATCAACTTGTAGTTTCATTCTTGACTCGTTTGAGCCTGTAAAAAACTTGTTGCTTCATTATTGGCTAGATTGAAGTTGGAAACAACTTGTAGCTTCATTCCAGACTCGTTTGAAATTGAAAACAACTTGTAGCTTCATTTCCGGTTGTTTAAAATTAGATTCAACTTTTAGTTTCACTCTTGACTCGTTTAAGCCTGTAAACAACTTGTTGTTTCATTATTGGCTAGATTGAAGTTGGAAACAACTTGTAGCTTTATTCCAGACTCGTTTGAAGTTGAAAACAACTTGTAGCTCATTTTCGGTTGTTTAAAATTAGAATCAAGTTGTAGTTTCATTCTTGACTCGTTTGAGCCCGGGAACAACTTGTTGCTTCATTATTGGCTAGATTGAAGTTGGAAACAACTTTTAGCTTCATTCTAGACTCGTTTAAAGTTGAAAACAACTTGTAGCTTCATTTTCGGTTGTTTAAAATTAGAATCAACTTGTAGTTCCATTCTTGACTCGTTTGAGCCTGTAAACAACTTGTTGCTTCATTATTGGCTTGATTGAAGTCGGAACAACTTGTAGCTTCATTTTAGACTCGTTTGAAGTTGAAAACAACTTGTAACTTCATTTTCGGTTGTTTAAAATTAGAATCAACTTTCAGTTTCATTCTTGACTCGTTTAAGCCTGTAAACAACTTGTTGCTTCATTATTGGCTAGATTGAAATTGGAAACAACTTGTAGCTTCACTCCAGACTCGTTTGAAGTTGAAAACAACTTGTAGCTTCATTTTCGGTTGTTTAAAATTAGAATCAACTTGTAGTTTCATTCCAGACCCGTTTGAAGTTGAAAACAATTTGTAGCTTCATTTTCGGTTGTTAAAAATTACAATCAACTTGTAGTTTCATTCTTGTATCGTTTGAGCCTGTAAAAAACTTGTTGCTTCATTATTAGCTAGATTGAAGTTGGAAACAACTTGTAGCTTCATTCCAGACTCGTTTGAAATTGAAAACAACTTGTAGCTTCATTTCCGGTTGTTTAAAATTAGATTCAACTTTTAGTTTCATTCTTGACTCGTTTAAGCCTGTAAACAACTTGTTGTTTCATTATTGGCTAGATTGATGTTGGAAACAACTTGTAGCTTTATTCCAGACTCGTTTGAAGTTGAAAACAACTTGTAACTTCATTTTCGGTCGTTTAAAATTAGAATCAAGTTGTAGTTCCATTCTTGACTCGTTTGAGCCTATAAACAACTTGTTGCTTCATTATTGCCTAGATTGAAGTCGGAAACAACTTGTAACTTCATTTTAGACTCGTTTGAAGTTGAAAACAACTTGTAGCTTCATTTTCGGTTGTTTAAAATTAGAATCAACTTTGAGTTTCATTCTTGACTCGTTTCAGCCTGTAAACAACTTGTTTCTTCATTATTGGCTAGATTGAAATTGGAAACAACTTGTAGCTTCATTCCAGACTCGTTTGAAGTTGAAAACAACTTGTAACTTCATTTTCGGTTGTTTAAAATTAGAATCAACTTTTAGTTTCATTCTTGACTTGTTTGAGCCCGAAAACAACTTGTTACTTTATTATTGGCTAGATTGAAGTTGGAAACAACTTGTAGCTTCATTCCAGACTCGTTTGAAGTTGAAAACAACTTGTAGCTTCATTTTCGGTTGTTCAAAATTAGAATCAACTTGTAGTTTCATTCCAGACCCGTTTGGAGTTGAAAACAATTTGTAGTTTCATTCCAGACTCGTTTGAAGTTGAAAACAACTTGTAGCTTCATTTTTGGTTGTTTAAAATTAGAATCAACTTTTAGTTTCATTCTTGACTCGTTTGAGCCTGTAAGAAATTTGTTGTTGGCTAGATTGAAGTTGGAAACAACATGTAGCTTCATTCTAGAGTTGTTTGAAGTTGAAAACAACTTGTAGCTTCATTTTCGGTTGTTTAAAATTAGAATCAACTTGTAGTTTCATTCTTGACTCGTTTGAGCCTGTAAAAAACTTGTTGCTTCATTATTGGCTAGATTGAAGTTGGAAACAACTTGTAGCTTCATTCCAGACTCGTTTGAAATTGAAAACAACTTGTAGCTTCATTTCCGGTCGTTTAAAATTGGATTCAACTTTTAGTTTCATTCTTGACTCGTTTAAGCCTGTAAACAACTTGTTGTTTCGTTATTGGCTAGATTGAAGTTGGAAACAACTTGTAGCTTTATTCCAGACTCGTTTGAAGTTGAAAACAACTTGTAGCTCATTTTCGGTTGTTTAAAATTAGAATCAAGTTGTAGTTTCATTCTTGACTCGTTTGAGCCCGGGAACAACTTGTTGCTTCATTATTGGCTAGATTGAAGTTGGAAACAACTTGTAGCTTCATTCTAGACTCGTTTAAAGTTGAAAACAACTTGTAGCTTCATTTTCGGTTGTTTAAAATTAGAATCAACTTGTAGTTCCATTCTTGACTCGTTTGAGCCTGTAAACAACTTGTTGCTTCATTATTGGCTTGATTGAAGTCGGAACAACTTGTAGCTTCATTTTAGACTCGTTTGAAGTTGAAAACAACTTGTAACTTCATTTTCGGTTGTTTAAAATTAGAATCAACTTTCAGTTTCATTCTTGACTCGTTTAAGCCTGTAAACAACTTGTTGCTTCATTATTGGCTAGATTGAAATTGGAAACAACTTGTAGCTTCACTCCAGACTCGTTTGAAGTTGAAGACAACTTGTAGCTTCATTTTCGGTTGTTTAAAATTACAATCAACTTGTAGTTTCATTCCAGACCAGTTTGAAGTTGAAAACAATTTGTAGTTTCATTCCAGACTCATTTGAAGTTGAAAACAACTTGTAGCTTCATTTTCGGTTGTTTAAGATTAGAATCAACTTGTAGTTTCATTCTTGACTCGTTTGAGCCTGTAAAAAACTTGTTGCTTCATTACTGGCTAGATTGAAGTTGGAAACAACTTGTAGCTTCATTCCAGACTCGTTTGAAGTTGAAAACAACTTGTAGCTTCATTTTCGGTTGTTTAAAATTAGAATCAACTTGTAGTTTCATTCTTGACTTGTTTGAGCCCGAAAACAACTTGTTACTTCATTATTGGCTAGATTGAAGTTGGAAACAACTTGTAGCTTCATTCCAGACTCGTTTGAAGTTGAAAACAACTTGTAGCTTCATTTTCAGTTGTTTAAAATTAGAATCAACTTTTAGTTTCATTCCTGACTCGTTTAAGCCTGTAAACAACTTGTCGCTTCATTATTGGCTAGATTGAAGTTGGAAACAACTTGTAGCTTCATTCTAGACTCGTTTGAAGTTGAAAACAACTTGTAGCTCATTTTCGGTTGTTTAAAATTAGAATCAAGTTGTAGTTTCATTCTTGACTCGTTTGAGCCCGGGAACAACTTGTTGCTTCATTATTGGCTAGATTGAAGTTGGAAACAACTTGTAGCTTCATTCTAGACTCGTTTAAAGTTGAAAACAACTTGTAGCTTCATTTTCGGTTGTTTAAAATTAGAATCAACTTGTAGTTACATTCTTGACTCGTTTGAGCCTGTAAACAACTTGTCGCTTCATTATTGGCTAGATTGAAGTTGGAAACAACTTGTAGCTTCATTCTAGACTCGTTTGAAGTTGAAAACAACTTGTAGCTTCATTTTCAGTTGTTTAAAATTAGAATCAACTTTTAGTTTCATTCTTGACTCGTTTAAGCCTGTAAACAACTTGTCGCTTCATTATTGGCTAGATTGAAGTTGGAAACAACTTGTAGCTTCATTCTAGACTCGTTTGAAGTTGAAAACAACTTGTAGCTCATTTTCGGTTGTTTAAAATTAGAATCAAGTTGTAGTTTCATTCTTGACTCGTTTGAGCCCGGGAACAACTTGTTGCTTCATTATTGGCTAGATTGAAGTTGGAAACAACTTGTAGCTTCATTCTAGACTCGTTTAAAGTTGAAAACAACTTGTAGCTTCATTTTCGGTTGTTTAAAATTAGAATCAACTTGTAGTTACATTCTTGACTCGTTTGAGCCTGTAAACAACTTGTCGCTTCATTATTGGCTAGATTGAAGTTGGAAACAACTTGTAGCTTCATTCTACACTCGTTTGAAGTTGAAAACAACTTGTAGCTTCATTTTCGGTTGTTTAAAATTAGAATCAACTTGTAGTTCCATTCTTGACTCGTTTGAGCCTGTAAACAACTTGTTGCTTCATTATTGGCTAGATTGAAGTCGGAACAACTTGTAGCTTCATTTTAGACTCGTTTGAAGTTGAAAACAACTTGTAACTTCATTTTCGTTTGTTTAAAATTAGAATCAACTTTCAGTTTCATTCTTGACTCGTTTAAGCCTGTAAACAACTTGTTGCTTCATTATTGGCTAGATTGAAATTGGAAACAACTTGTAGCTTCACTCCAGACTCGTTTGAAGTTGAAGACAACTTGTAGCTTCATTTTCGGTTGTTTAAAATTACAATCAACTTTTAGTTTCATTCCAGACCCGTTTGAAGTTGAAAACAATTTGTAGTTTCATTCCAGACTCATTTGAAGTTGAAAACAACTTGTAGCTTCATTTTCGGTTGTTTAAGATTAGAATCAACTTGTAGTTTCATTCTTGACTCGTTTGAGCCTGTAAAAAACTTGTTGCTTCATTACTGGCTAGATTGAAGTTGGAAACAACTTGTAGCTTCATTCCAGACTCGTTTGAAGTTGAAAACAACTTGTAGCTTCATTTTCGGTTGTTTAAAATTAGAATCAACTTGTAGTTTCATTCTTGACTTGTTTGAGCCCGAAAACAACTTGTTACTTCATTATTGGCTAGATTGAAGTTGGAAACAACTTGTAGCTTCATTCCAGACTCGTTTGAAGTTGAAAACAACTTGTAGCTTCATTTTCAGTTGTTTAAAATTAGAATCAACTTTTAGTTTCATTCCTGACTCGTTTAAGCCTGTAAACAACTTGTCGCTTCATTATTGGCTAGATTGAAGTTGAAAACAACTTGTAGCTTCATTCTAGACTCGTTTGAAGTTGAAAACAACTTGTAGCTCATTTTCGGTTGTTTAAAATTAGAATCAAGTTGTAGTTTCATTCTTGACTCGTTTGAGCCCGGGAACAACTTGTTGCTTCATTATTGGCTAGATTGAAGTTGGAAACAACTTGTAGCTTCATTCTAGACTCGTTTAAAGTTGAAAACAACTTGTAGCTTCATTTTCGGTTGTTTAAAATTAGAATCAACTTGTAGTTACATTCTTGACTCGTTTGAGCCTGTAAACAACTTGTCGCTTCATTATTGGCTAGATTGAAGTTGGAAACAACTTGTAGCTTCATTCTAGACTCGTTTGAAGTTGAAAACAACTTGTAGCTTCATTTTCAGTTGTTTAAAATTAGAATCAACTTTTAGTTTCATTCTTGACTCGTTTAAGCCTGTAAACAACTTGTCGCTTCATTATTGGCTAGATTGAAGTTGGAAACAACTTGTAGCTTCATTCTAGACTCGTTTGAAGTTGAAAACAACTTGTAGCTCATTTTCGGTTGTTTAAAATTAGAATCAAGTTGTAGTTTCATTCTTGACTCGTTTGAGCCCGGGAACAACTTGTTGCTTCATTATTGGCTAGATTGAAGTTGGAAACAACTTGTAGCTTCATTCTAGACTCGTTTAAAGTTGAAAACAACTTGTAGCTTCATTTTCGGTTGTTTAAAATTAGAATCAACTTGTAGTTACATTCTTGACTCGTTTGAGCCTGTAAACAACTTGTCGCTTCATTATTGGCTAGATTGAAGTTGGAAACAACTTGTAGCTTCATTCTACACTCGTTTGAAGTTGAAAACAACTTGTAGCTTCATTTTCGGTTGTTTAAAATTAGAATCAACTTGTAGTTCCATTCTTGACTCGTTTGAGCCTGTAAACAACTTGTTGCTTCATTATTGGCTAGATTGAAGTCGGAACAACTTGTAGCTTCATTTTAGACTCGTTTGAAGTTGAAAACAACTTGTAACTTCATTTTCGGTTGTTTAAAATTAGAATCAACTTTCAGTTTCATTCTTGACTCGTTTAAGCCTGTAAACAACTTGTTGCTTCATTATTGGCTAGATTGAAATTGGAAACAACTTGTAGCTTCACTCCAGACTCGGTTGAAGTTGAAGACAACTTGTAGCTTCATTTTCGGTTGTTTAAAATTAGAATCAAGTTGTAGTTCCATTCTTGACTCGTTTGAGCCTATAAACAACTTGTTGCTTCATTATTGGCTAGATTGAAGTCGGAAACAACTTGTAACTTCATTTTAGACTCGTTTGAAGTTGAAAACAACTTGTAGCTTCATTTTCGGTTGTTTAAAATTAGAATCAACTTGTAGTTACATTCTTGACTCGTTTGAGCCTGTAAACAACTTGTCGCTTCATTATTGGCTAGATTGAAGTTGGAAACAACTTGTAGCTTCATTCTAGACTCGTTTGAAGTTGAAAACAACTTGTAGCTTCATTTTCAGTTGTTTAAAATTAGAATCAACTTTTAGTTTCATTCTTGACTCGTTTAAGCCTGTAAACAACTTGTCGCTTCATTATTGGCTAGATTGAAGTTGGAAACAACTTGTAGCTTCATTCTAGACTCGTTTGAAGTTGAAAACAACTTGTAGCTCATTTTCGGTTGTTTAAAATTAGAATCAAGTTGTAGTTTCATTCTTGACTCGTTTGAGCCCGGGAACAACTTGTTGCTTCATTATTGGCTAGATTGAAGTTGGAAACAACTTGTAGCTTCATTCTAGACTCGTTTAAAGTTGAAAACAACTTGTAGCTTCATTTTCGGTTGTTTAAAATTAGAATCAACTTGTAGTTACATTCTTGACTCGTTTGAGCCTGTAAACAACTTGTCGCTTCATTATTGGCTAGATTGAAGTTGGAAACAACTTGTAGCTTCATTCTACACTCGTTTGAAGTTGAAAACAACTTGTAGCTTCATTTTCGGTTGTTTAAAATTAGAATCAACTTGTAGTTCCATTCTTGACTCGTTTGAGCCTGTAAACAACTTGTTGCTTCATTATTGGCTAGATTGAAGTCGGAACAACTTGTAGCTTCATTTTAGACTCGTTTGAAGTTGAAAACAACTTGTAACTTCATTTTCGGTTGTTTAAAATTAGAATCAACTTTCAGTTTCATTCTTGACTCGTTTAAGCCTGTAAACAACTTGTTGCTTCATTATTGGCTAGATTGAAATTGGAAACAACTTGTAGCTTCACTCCAGACTCGTTTGAAGTTGAAAACAACTTGTAGCTTCATTTTCGGTTGTTTAAAATTAGAATCTGTTAGGTCCTATAAACTCACTATAAAATATGATATAGTGATCACAATCTGTAACACAGTAAGACAATATAAGAAATTGAAATCAATAAACTCTTATATTCACAAAGCTTTGATAGTTACAAAAACTCTCTCAGTGATTTATATTGTATCACTAAGAGCTGCTAGGGTTCTTAACAATGTACTCGATAACTCTTCTCATCTAGAGTAACCCTAATCTGTGTTTATATAGACACAGTTACAAAATCAATCTCTGATTTGATATCCTATAAATCTGCTATAAATTCTATCAATCAAAGATTGCTCCAGTTTTCTGTTTAGTTTCCATAGTCAGCAAATCACTCCTCCGCTTCTATCCTTCCTTGAAGTATATCCACTTCTGAGCTCTTTCCACGTGTAAACTCTGACGAATCTTGACTATGTAAACTCTGGTCAGACTTTATCAAACTCTGTCAGACTTTACTAAACTCTGATCAGCTTCCATATTAAACTCTGATGATTCCTGTTCTAAAACAAACTTTAAGAACATTAGTAATCATCAATTATATCTAACAATCTCCCCCAACTTGTGCATAAAAAAGTTATGTGCAAGTTAACAGATAATTGATGATGTCAAAACATTTAAGTCAAATGCAACACAGTTTAACTATATAACAGAAAACTTTTAAAACTTACAAATACTTTACTCCTTACCTGCATAGACACCATTTGCTGTCTGTAGATACCCTCTGAGGAGTTCTCTTTCAGCTTCTTCAAGCACTGTAATCATTTGTCTCTTGATCTCTCTCAGCTCTGGATCTGAAACTCCAGTTTGATAAATTGCAGCTCTGAGATCATAGATCTTGTTCTTTTTCAAGTCCCTATCCAGCCTGATATTGTAAGCTTTATCAGACTCTTCATTAAATGCAAGAGTTCTGATTCCACCTATTGTTTCAATTTTTGCTGAATTTTTCTTCATCTCCACCAGCTGTCCTTTATGATTGAGGTATTTAGGAATAAAAGGTCCAGCATTTTTATTTCCTGTAATCCCCATCTTTCTTCTGATTTGATCCTTAAGCAGGTTGGAGATGTGTTGACATGACTTGTTTTTCACTTGAAATATGTGTGATACATATCTCAATTCCTCCCAGTGTTTAGCATAGAGATCTGCTTCAAGTACTCTAAACACTGTTCCATCAGACATGAAGTAGATAAGAATATTATCTCCTCTGTCATTCTTCACCAGCTGGACTGAATCAAGTTTGTCCATTTTGTCTTGCAATACTCCAGTCTTGGGAGCACAGAGAGATGAGGGGTCATCTGGTCTTGATCCTATACTCTGATCAAATTTTTCATATTTGGATCCCAGCCCTCCTTTATCTCTTCCTGCCTTACGATGAGAGATTGGTTGAATTGAGCCCTTTTCAAAGCTTATCTCAGTCATCAGAGTAGGCTTTGCAAATCCAGCCAGTGGAGTAGTTGTTGGTTTGAACACAGCTTGAGCCTTGTCAGAGGTTGTGTCCTTCTTTGCATCCTTATTAACATGAGCTATGTCAGAGGTTAATCTTTCTTTTTGAGGTTCTGCAACATGAGCTTTGTCAGAGATTGCAGCTTCTAATTTCTTTTCCTTTACAACTTGATCCTTGTCAGAGGTTGTAGACTTCTTCTTTTCCCAGCCTTTTTCCAGACGTTCATCTACTTTGCTTTTGCCCTTGGAAGTATATTCATCTTCAGAGTATACCTTTTTGACTGGTAAACTCTGATCAGCAACAGTAGGTTCCTTAATCAATATCCCTTTCTCTTTTGGCTTGGTAGTTGACTTTGCAGACTTTTGGATCTTTCCAGAGTTTATAGCTTCAACATGTTCCTTTTTCAGCTCAGCTTCCTCTGCAGCAATCAACTCCAAATCCAAATTTGCTTCTGGATTTTCTTGTTCAAAAACCAATCTAGCAAGCTCTTCATCAGTCATGGGTTTATCTGATCCAGCCACTGGTCTGTGCTTTGATCCAGATGTGACATTATGTGCTAGAGCAGACTTTGTGCTTTGCTTAGATTGTTTTTGACTGTCAGAGTTTGAAACTCTTCCACCAGTCCCTGCTTGAAATCTCTTGTGCTTGGTGAAATCATCAGCATCATCATCATCATCCTTCTTCTTCCTCTTCAGAGTTTGAGTAGTAGACTTGCATTTGACTTGAGCTACTCTCTCCCCCTTTTTGACATCATCCTCATCAGGAATCAGTATGGATGTGATCAGAGAAAGTGAAGATTGGATGGCTTCAAGCTGTTTGGACATCTTCTCCTGAGTTGATTCAATGATAGTCATCCTCTTGTCCAGAGATTCATTTGCAGTCACCAGCTTCTGTACATTCTCTTTCAGAGGTAGCATGGTCCTTTTCTTTTCCAGATCATTTGTCTCCTTGACTTTTGCCACCTCTGTTCTTAGACTATCTATTGATCTAGATGTCTGAGCATGAGCAGGATGAAATGTCTTCAGATAGAGAATTGTGCCTTTGAGGCTTGACATAACATCAGAGTTTGAAATCTTATTCTCTGCCATAGATAAGAATTCTTCAACTTTAGTTGGCTCCAGAGAATGCTGATGGCTCAGCCAGAGTTTATCCCATACTTCATTGGGTGGATCAACCTGAAGATCCCTGGGAAGTGGCTCAGAGTCTGTATTCAGAGTTTGTAGCCTTGCATTGTACTGGCTAGTAGACTCCCACTTTTGTTGTGTCAGAGGGACTCCATCATCTTCATCCTTGTCAGTATCTGAACTATCATTATCATCAGTATCAGCATCAGAGTTTGCTTTGTCAGTTGCAGGAACAGTATCAGCAACTTTCTCCACATTATCTTGAGCAGATTTTTCTTGAGCTTCAGACTGTGATTTGATAGGCTCTTCACCAGTCTGAGCAAGAGACTGTAGAGCTTCCACAGCTACTCTGTCAGATTCATCAACTACATCAGACCTGTAGTTTTCTGGAGCTGTATCATGAACAATGGCATCCTCTGGAATTTTCATTGGAGATTGAGGAATTGGAGTGGAGGGTCCATGATCAGATACTGGAGTATGAAGATCAGACATATCTGCTCCAGCTTCAGCTGTGGTTGGCTCCTTGCAAATAATTTCTTCATCTACTTCAGATGAAGTTGAAGATGTTGTAGGAGATGTCAGAGGAACAGCTTTGATAGGAAGCATCATCAGAGCTTGAGAATTTTCAGCTACTGTAGTTGATGGTGTTTGTTCTTCCTCAACTGTGAAGTCTGTTATTTCAGTGATTGGAACTTTTGTTCTTGCAGGCTTTTGAGCCCTCCTCTTGAATCTGGCTGGCTTCTGAGGACTGGCTTGAGCAGGTACAGATGCTGTTGTAGGAGTAGGTTCAGAGTTTACAGCATGTGCAGGTTCAAGATCATCATATTCATATGCTGCAACAAGTCTTCTTCTTTTCTTCTGCTTTTGAGGAGTAGTAGCTTCAGTGTTTTCTGGGATCTCAGAGTTTGGAGCATCAGAGTTTAAGTGAGCCTCAGAGTTTACTGGCTCATCAGTGTTTGTCGGCACGGCAGAGTTTGATTTCAGAACATGTGTAGCAACAGAGGTTCTTGTCCTTTTGGCAGTAGAGGGGGCTGCATCAGACTTTGCAGCCCTCTTAGACTTGGATGCAGAAGTTCTGGGTGCTTGGGGAGAGACTGGAGATTGTTGATTTGCTGGAGGCATGTTCAGTCTTTCCCTTATTTGTGCTGGAGCCTGGAATGGCCTGAGAACTGGCCTCTTTTCATCTTTAGAGATGAGATCTTTGAAAGCCCTTTTATGCAACTTAAAAGGTCTGATCTCATCATCAAATGCTACCTCTCCAACAGATGCATTGAATAATAATTGGCAAAATCGAGAAAAATATACAACTGTACGATTTTCATTCATTCTTTCACCAATATTTCTAATAACTAATCTACCATAATCGAAATTAGTAGAATAGATCAGAGAATACCCAATTTGTAGCATGTCCATGGGTATTGCATCCCAGTTGGTAGATTTCTTCTGGAAAGCCCTGGTTATGCAATCAAAGAAGAAACTCCACTCCTTCCTGAGTCCAGGACGCTTCAATTGTCCCAGTTTGTCCAGAGAATCATAGTAGCCCAAGTCAGTCATCATAGTCCTTAGATTGGCATCGCCATTAGTGACATAGGCAGTGTCACGCTCTGGTAGGTTGAATGCTGTCCTGACTGTGGCTGGAGTAACAAAATACTCCTCCCCTTCAAACGAAAACACAATTGATGGTGATCCATTTTCACCACCATTGTCGTACTTACCCGTCCTCCAAAAACTGATGATTTGGCTTCCTGAGAGTCTGGCAGGAGCGGTAAGAGCTGTAGCAATAGCACTCTGGGCAAGAAATTGCTGCATGGGATGATAATCCCTTGGAGCTTCGGCAGTGTCAAGAATTGCTGTATAGTTATTGGGGACAAAGTCCACACCTGCATGGGTGAATGTAGTAGTTGCCATTAGAAGAGAGTTTGTGAGTAGAGAAAAGTGTTTGAGAAAATGTGTGTGAGAAGATTTGAATTTCAGAGAGAAGAGAGTAAGAGTTTGTTTAGAGAGTGTGTTTGGAGATTAGGTGTAAAAGTGAAGAGAAGAAAAGAGAAACAATAAAATCTGATGATAAACTCTTCAGATTTTGTGTAGCTGTACACGCTTGGACTCTTTGTTCACTTGGACACCTGTCAGATTTTGACTGGTAGTTGAATGTTAGTGGGATAGAGAAACGAGAGTAATAATCATGAGCGCAGTAAAACATGTGCAGTAATAAATGCTGATTACACGTTCTCCTATTAAAATGTTTTTCATGTAAACCCACTAACAATACATCCGTTTGAAATACTCCCTTCATATTCTCTGAATATTTTGTACTCCTGAAATGTACAAGATTTAAAAATCAAGATTAAATCTCTCGAATTTTAAACTCTGAGATTTACATCAAAGAAAATAAATTTCTAAGTACCTCAGAATAAAAACATGATTTTTAGAAAATTTATCAGAAAATCAGAGTTTGTCACAAAATCCATAGCTCAATAATGTGCTTGTGACAGTATGTGTGTGATTTAACATATTAAATCAGAGACTAGAGAATTTCACAATTTCGTAATTATAAGGTAGACAAGAATAATTTATTTAAACTCTCAAGACATAGACAAACGATATACTCTGATGGAGAAATATATAAAATAAACCAACCCCCCCCCTTTTTTTTTTTTTTTTTTCAAGGACGCTTTTCAGTGTAAATGAATCACGACCTTTAAATATTATTGTGCAACAGTATTTCTCCAGTAATCAGAGATTGTGACTGGTCACCATAGATTATAAAATCTTGGCAATTACTTAATACCAGTAAGTGTTTGGGTCTTCCCAGTCACTGTCATATAGACATCTAAGATCTCAAAGGAGTACTATGCTTATTTGCAGGGGTATGTATATAGCATCAGAGTTTATAATCACTGTCTAATTTTACTGAGAGAAAATTCAAATTAGTCAGTCTCACTTATAATTAAGATATGTGAAGTAATAGAGTCTCAATGATATCAACATGCATATAGTGTTAAGTGGTAGCACAAAATTGAGATCAAGATTAAGGAACTGAACTGAGATTTATGATTACTAATTCATATCATGCTTCATAATATCTTCACAGGTTTGTTTTCTCAGAGAAATAAAAATGAAATCATTAATCAGGATTCAGAGTTTACAAACATCAGAGAATATCGTCAGAGAATGACAATCAGAGAATGTCATCAGAGTATAACACATAGAGTATATCATTAGAGAATGTCATCAGATTTTAACAATCAGAGTATATCATGGCAAGTTTTGTGAGCAATACATATGGTAATTTGAAAGATCTGACCAGTATGTTTACTCAGTTCCTGATATCATTCCTAGCTCATTCACCAGCCTAGTGAAGGTTGCTTCACTGAGTGGTTTGGTAAATATGTCTGCTAGCTGCTGATCAGTAGGAACAAAGTGAAGTTCAATGGTTCCTTCCTCCACATGCTCCCTTATAAAATGGTATCTTATGCTGATGTGCTTTGTCAGAGAATGTTGAACTGGGTTTCCTGTCATAGCAATAGCACTTTGGTTATCACAATAAATAGGAGTTTTAGAAAAGAATAACCCATAGTCCAACAGTTGATTCTTCATCCAAAGAATTTGAGCACAGCAGCTGCCTGCAGCTATATACTCTGACTCTGCTGTTGATGTTGAAATAGACTTCTGCTTCTTGCTGTACCAAGAAACTAGTCTTCCACCTAGAAATTGACAACTCCCACTTGTGCTTTTTCTGTCAATTTTGCAACCTGCAAAATCTGCATCAGAGTATCCAATTAGACTAAAATCTGATTCTCTAGGATACCATAATCCCAATGATGTGGTTCCCTTGAGATATCTGAATATCCTCTTTACTGCAATCAGATGAGGCTCTCTTGGATCTGCCTGAAATCTTGCACATAGACATGTGGCATACATGATGTCTGGTCTACTTGCAGTCAGATAAAGCAAAGATCCAATCATTCCTCTATAGTTTGTGATATCCACTGATGCACCAGTGTCTTTGTCTAGTTTGGTTGCTGTTGCCATAGGAGTAGTTGCAGCTGAACTGTCTTGCATACCAAATTTCTTCAAAAGATTTCTGGTATACTTGGCTTGATTTATAAAAATCCCATCTTCAGTCTGTTTAACTTGTAAACCCAGAAAATAACTGAGTTCCCCCATCATGCTCATTTGGTACCTAGACTGCATGAGCTTGGCAAATCTTTGACAGAGTTTAGCATTAGTGGAACCAAAAATGATATCATCAACATAGATTTGAACTAAAAGCAGATCATTACCATGATTCAAATAAAACAGAGTTTTATCTATGGTACCTCTAGTAAATCCATTTTCAAGAAGAAATTGAGCCAGAGTTTCATACCATGCCCTTGGAGCCTGCTTTAGTCCATAAAGTGCTTTGTCCAATCTATAGACATAGTCTGGATGCTTTGGATCCACAAAGCCTGGAGGTTGTTCAACATATACCTCTTCATCCAGTTTCCCATTTAGAAAAGCACTTTTGACATCCATCTGAAATACCTTGAATTTCTTGTGTGCAGCATAGGCCAGAAAGATTCTGATTGCCTCCAATCTTGCAACTGGAGCAAATGTCTCATCATAATCAATACCTTCCTGTTGTGAATATCCTTTTGCCACAAGCCTTGCTTTATTTCTTGTAATGACACCCTCACTGTCAGTTTTGTTTCTGAACACCCATTTTGTACCAACTATAGATCTGTCTTTAGGTCTTGGTACTAGGGTCCATACTTTGTTTCTCTCAAACTCATTTAGCTCCTCTTGCATTGCTTGAATCCAGTCAGCATCTTGAAGAGCTTCCTCCACTTTCACTACACCATAGATGCACTTACGCAACGCAAAAAAAAGGTTGCAAAAAGCCAAAAAAATGTTGCTGTAACCCTGAAAACAGAAACCGCAACACTTTCCCGGAGTTGCCTTCAGCACCGCTGCCGTAGTGAGATGTAGCAACACTTTTGCAACACTAGGATTGCAGTTGCAATATTCACAAAGGGCATCAGTTTGTTACACCTATGGCAACATTCAATAGTGTTGCTATAGTGTTTGGAAATCTGTGAAATATGGGCCCACCAGTGGGGCCACATGTGGGGCCCACTGGTGGGCCCCACATGTGGGCCCCGCTGGTGGGCCGTGGGCTGTGGGCCTACTGGTGGGCCATGGGCCCACTGGTGGGCCATGGGCCCACTGGTGGGCCCCACTGGTGGGCCCGTATGTATGGCAACATTTTAGTTGCAACACTTTATGAACTCTTACAACATTTTTTAAGCAAATGGTTGCAACATTATATATCACTACTGCAACACTTTTGTAATTAAATTTTGACATAACCTTGCTGTAAAATGGACTTCCCAAATAAAATAACCTGATATTATAATTCCATCAATACCAAATCATCCCATCAATAAAAACAAACCAAACATCCAACCACAAACATAAACTACTTTAATGTCTAATAACATCCAGTCTAATAACATCCATCCAGTAGTAAACCTTACTACTTCAAACAGTTAACCAATTTACTTCGACTTCCAAAAGTAGCGAAATACTATAATTAAATAGTTAACTTCGACAAGCAAAAGTAGAGAATCAGCAGTTAAAAACCATCTCTAAGAACTGCCACCTCTAGTAAGCGGAGTGTCATTTTCATTAAGAGGAGTGCCTTCATTGTCTGTTGACATTGTTGCACAAAGCTCTGCCAAATTGACGTTGATGCCAGGATTCGCTTCCCCTAATTTCTTAAGCACCCAACTAAGGTTCTCCTGCACCTTCTTATTCACCTTGGCATCGACTTCATCTTGGACCTTCTTCTTCAGCTTTTCATCCATTTCAGCAACAACATCCTGTCTTATCTTTGCTGTTAATTCACTTATCTGCGATTCCTTCATGCCAGAACTTGAAGAATTAGCAGACTTAGGACATCTCCCTAAAAGCCATGATGGACCATGTGCTTTTCCATCCAATAGAAGTTCATCAACACCTTCAGCTTGTCCTGATAAATCTTTCCCCAAAACCTTTTCAATTTTGTCCTACAATATAAAGTCACAACCAAGTAAATGACAAATATAAAAATCAACGAATGTTTGACATGTGGGAACTAAATAAGGTAAGAGTACTTACAACTACGAACGTAGTCACTTTCCCATCAGTCTTGTAGTCGCGATCATTATTTCGCTTACGCGTCTTGGCAAAAAGTGCTGCATCTGATTCGTTGGCCTGAAAAAATAAATTGATTAAAAAAAAACCAAACTATATGGTCATGGTTTCTCATTCTTTTATTTTTCAAGACTTATGAATGTATTCTTTAGTTTGTGTCTGAACAGTATTCTATATAAATGTAGTATTAGTGTATAATCTACTACTATAACTAACACTATTTCATCTAATTATACAAAAATCGAGTAATTTATAAGTTAAAATCTTATTTACAAATATAACCCGATAAATTTCATCCTAACCAATGACAACAAAATGAGTAAAGTAATAGAAAAATAAATTTCCAACCATCTCGATATAACTTTCATAAATTAAATTGAAACCAGGACAAGAAAAATTAGTGACATAAAAAATAATAAAGAGAAAACCAGGAAGAGAAATTGAAACCAGGAAGAGAAATTGAAACCAGGAAGAGATGTACCAATTTATGTCGAATTTGGGAGAATAATTTTGGACCAGCAGTGTGTGTGTCCACATACTTTTGCCGACTTACAGCATTTTTTCTTGCCTTGTACTAAAAAAATTATAAAGAGAAATTAATTAGTCACAAGTGAACACAGAGCATGAAATAAAAATCAAACTACTATGAAATGAAAATTTATTCATTTTTATAGCTAAACCTGAATCTTCTCATCTCCCCAATACTGCAAGAGCAGTTTGAAATCCTCGAGGGGAATGTGGTCAGGTCTATTTTCCAGCCTCTCCTCATTGGTAACATAAGTCCAATAGTGTGCTGTTTTAAGACGACACTTATACCCCCTCCAAGCCGCATTAATCGACTTCAGCACCCATTCTTCAAGTTCTTCAGGAATAATATATCGTTGCTTACATACAAATCAAAATAAGATAAATGAATCAATATTTTTCCTCATCATATAAAATAATTAACCAATATATTGTGTGTGTGTGTGTGTAATTTATTTATACAAGCGTGAAAATACAGCTAATATTGTATACAAGTACCTTAACATAGTTCAACAATGTTGTCTTCAAACTGTCAGGAACATCTCTCCAAGATTTATAAGTTAGTGGAACACTCTTCTTCAGTGTTCCAAGAAAGTAACCAAATTCAGACATGACTTTGTCATTGTCTGAAATAGGTTGAAACCGATCATTCATTTTCACTTCAACTCTTTTCTCAAATGGCCTTGTATGGACTTTATCCATAGTGGTTTTTCCACGCGTTCTTTTAGGAACTACAACATAAATTACCAAATTTCATTTTCAGAAGGTCACGAAGCTAGAATGAAATTTTTTAATAATCAGAGGTAAATATATCAATGGTATCATAATTTCCAATCATAGTTTCATACTTTTTATGTTATTTATAATTTAGACAATTATGAACATTGATTAAAATGTGGAGCACATGATTTAATTTTTAAAAAATAAATGCTGACCTTCTTCAACCGTGTCTTCATTATCAGGCATTTCATCGTCACCATTTGCGACATCAGCTTCCTCATTTCCATTTCCGCTTACAGTTTCTGCAGGGACATGTAATTTCATCACCTACCGCAAATCTAGAAAATGCATTGCCTAAAAATGCTCTGATCCCCCTAATATATTCTTCGCTGAACTTTGGAAGTTTTATCCAGCCTTCCATCACTACCTTTATGACCAAAATATATTAGTATCATAATATATATTTGTTTATTTAATTATGGATACCAAAAGATACTTGTAAAAAATTTGTAACTAACAGAGCATGACTTGGCAATTTAATGGAACTAAGGACCACTGTCGCGTCTATATAAAACTATAACATACAAACAAAATACAAAGTTTAACAGAGAGCATGTAGACATCCATTATACACTATACAAAAATAGTCAGACATTATACATACCATTAATTAAAGATTTAAAACAGAGAGAGATAGAAGAAGGGGGAGAGAAAGGTAGGGAGGGACTGAGTGAGACATGAGGGGGAGAGAGAGGTAGAGAGAGGGAAAGGAGATGGGGAGGGGGAGAAAGAGAGAGAGATGGGAGGTACAGAGAGGTACAGAGAGAGATAGAGGGAGGGAGGGAGAGAGAGAGAGAGATGGAGAGAGAGAGAGAGGGAGAGAGAGAGGGGAGAGAGAGAGGGAGGGAGAGAGAGAGAGGGCCAGAGAGAGAGGGGGCCAGAGAGAGAGAGCGAGGGAGAGAGAGAGCGAACACATACATTATCTCAATCTCTACAGATACAAAATCAAAATCCATAGATGCAAATGAAGAGGTTAAATAAAGAATAATACCTGATAATAGCCCTAATATTTCAGCTCGATTTGAGAATCCCGAGTTGATTTCACCCCAATCAGAACCCTAATTGAAGAAAAGAGCTTGAGCTTGAACCCTAATCTCGAGCTTCACCTTCAACACTAATCTCGATCGAGCTTCACCTTGAATCGTACCCTAGTCTCGAGCAGTGTGCATCGCGAGCTTTGGTTTTGTGTTTCTGTGGTTTTGTGTTTGTGTAAGAGAAAAGGTATTGTGTAGTTCAATTATTTCACCAAGACAGAGGCGGCAAATTGTCCCGCTTCTAACACCCCAAAAGCAATATGTCTCCCTTCTCCCGAACACCTCTTTTTTTGTTTTTTTTTTTCATTTTTAATTTTTATATATATTTTCACTAATTTATTTATTCAAAACAAATTTTCCACAAAAACGATATACTTTGATATAATAATAAATTTATATTTTTTAAAAAAAGTATTTTTGTTTAATTTTGTGTGAAATAGTATTTTTAAATTTTATTCCATTAATTATCATTTTAATTTTATTAGCATGACGTATTTTAAAATTATTTAAATAACAAAATTTTATAAAAATAATTTTACTCGCCTTAATACCGACTTTGCGTTAAAATATTTTTTTTTTTTTTTTTGGACTTTGTTTAATTTTATGATCACTAATTGTTCTCTTTATAATTTTTAATTAAATTACATTTAGTTAGAATATTGAGGCAACAAATTTTAAGTGTTGCAATCTACAACATTTCTTAGAGCTACGAGAACGCCGTGTATACAAGTCAGCAACATCAAAAGACCAATGTTGCCGTAGATAAAAATTTTGGAGCTATTACAACATTTTTCAGTGCAACACACAATTTTGGGGTTGCGTAAGTGCATCTATGGTGTAGTGTTTCTTTGGTTCAGTTTGAGACAGAAAGCAATGATGTAAACACTCATTTGTTGTAGCTGTCCTTGTTTGCACACCTGCTTCTGGATTTCCAATTATTAAATCAGGTGTGTGAGATTTTGTCCACTTCCTAGCATGTGGAAGTTGACCATTTTCATCATTGGATCCTCCCCCTTGATCCATGCTCTCCTGATTCAGTTGATTATTCTCTGTAGCTCCCCCTAAGTTTGTGCTATCAGAGTTTGAATCAGTATTCTCTGATGAGTTTGAGTCAGCATTCTCTGATGAGTCTTGGGTAGAGTCTGAAACATTCTGATGCTCCCCCTCAGCAAGTGCTTCATCATCATGAACTTGTAAATTTTCATCAGAGTTTGCTGTATCTTGTTCACAGTCAGAGTTTGACTGTTCATCAGAGTTTATCGAATCAGAGAATATTTCTTCATTTTCAAAATGCAGTTTTTCATGATCATCCATATCTGTTAAGCCCATGATTTTCTTGTCATCAAATGACACATGTATGGATTCCATGATCACCTTTGTTCTTAGATTGTAGACTCTGAAGGCCTTTGTTATCAGAGGATAACCTACAAAGATGCCTTCATCAGCTTTTAAATCAAACTTGGTAAGCTGTTCTGGATGAGTCTTCAAGACAAAGCATTTGCACCCAAATATATGAAAATACTTCAGATTTGGCTTCTTTTTCTTCACCATCTCATATGGGGTCTTGCCATGCTTATTAATCAAGGTTGCATTTTGAGTGAAACAAGCTGTTTGAACAGCTTCTGCCCAGAAATAAGTAGGCAATTTAGCCTCATCAAGCATAGTTCTGGCAGCTTCTATAAGAGTCCTGTTTTTCCTTTCAACTACACCATTTTGCTGTGGTGTACCAGGTGCAGAAAATTGTTGCACTACACCTCTTTCTTTGCAGAACTCTTCCATTGTTGAATTTCTGAACTCAGTTCCATTATCACTTCTAATGATCTTCACTTTGTCTTCAGATCCATGATCCAGTTGTTTCACATGATCCATCAGATGCAAGGCTGTTTCATCTTTAGAGTGAAGAAAATATACCCAAGTGTATCTGGTATACTCATCAACAATGACAAGAGCATATTTCTTCCTTGCAATGGATGGTACATTAACTGGTCCAAATAGATCAACATGTAGAAGATGATATGGTTTCTTTATTGAGAATTCAGTCTTACTCTTGAAGGATGTCTTTCTCTGCTTGGCCTTTTGACATGAATCACATAATCCATCAGATGTGAGTAGTGATTCAGGGAGTCCTCTCACAAGCTTTTTCTTTATAAGCTCATTTATGGAGTTGAAATTCAGGTGTGAGAGCTTCTTGTGCCACTTCCAACTTTCTTCTGCAGAGATCCTTGTAGACAAGCAAATTGCTTTTCCTTCAGAGTTTGTAGGCAAGTGGATTTCATAAATATTCCCATGTCTGTGAGCAGTCACTGCCACTTTGCCTGTTGACTTGCTTACTATCTCACTGTGTTCTTCATAGAAATCAACATGATATCCTCTGTCACAGATCTGACTGACAGAGAGTAAATTGTGTTTCAGCCCTTGAACAAGAGCTACATTTGATATGATGACATTTCCAAGATTGATGTTGCCATATCCCAGAGTCCTTCCTATGTTGCCATCTCCATAAGAAACACTTGGGCCAGCCTTCTCCACAAACTCTGACAGCAGGGCCTTATTTCCAGTCATGTGTCCTGAACATCCACTGTCCAAGACTAGAATATTCTTCCTGTTGCCCTGCAATCACAAAGACCACTAATTGTTAGTTTTAAGGACCCAGACTTGCTTGGATCCCTTGGCCTTATTAAGTTTGTTAGCTTTTGCAGCGGTATTATTATCAGAGTTTGAGCTAACAGACTTTGCAACAGAGTTTGTACTAGAAACAGAGTTTGTACTTGCAGAGTTTTTATTTACCTTTAAAGAAGGTTTCAATTGATAATAATCATAATACAAACTATGATATTCTTTGCAAGTATAAATAGAATGCCATAAACTACCACAATGAAAACATGGATCTTGTGGTTTATATCTAATACTACTTTTTCTAACTCCAGACTTTGTAGGTAAAGAGTTAATGTCCTTGTTCTTCCTGCAAAAATTAGCAAGATGATTAGTATTCCCACAGTTATGGCATGTCTTCCTAGGTGCATTTGGAATAGGCAGATAGTTATTACTCTTGTCTATTCCAACCTTGCCATTTCTATTTTTCCTAGGCTCCTTTTCTTTGCTATCAGACTTTACCTCTTTAAGCTTATGTTTAAGCTGTTTCTGAGTCATCAGTCCTATGTTAACCTGTTTGGGCTTATCAGATTTTAAATTGTTGTTAATCTCTGATTTTGGTCTATTTTGTTTAGACTTAGAGGATTCAACAACAAATTTAACAGGTTTAACCTTAGGTTTTTGAGTTTTAACAAACTCTGTTTTTGATGACTCTGCTTCTGAGTTATCAGTGTAACCTAGTCCCTTCTTCCAGTTTCCACTACCTAAGATATCCTGAGTAGTTTTGCCTGAATTAGTCCATGTTTTAATGATTTCCCTTTCCTTAGCAAGTTCTGATTGAAGAGATGCATACCTCTTTAATAATTCATCTTTGACAATGACAGCATCATCTATTTCTTTCTGAACTTCCAACATCTGAACTAATTCTTTTTCTAGATAATCATTTCTTTTCTTTACACTTAGAGTTTCAGATTTTAATCTTTCATTTTCTAAAGTCTGATCTCTAAAGCTGGTATGCAAAGTTTTAAGAAACAATCTTAACTCAGTTATATCTTCAGTATCAAAGGCAGGAGTAGAATGAGGTACCATTGCAGTAGATTCAGAGTTGTTGTCAGTGTTTGCCATCAGAGCATAATTGACTTCTTCTTCTGAATCAGATGTATCTGTCCAGTTTCCTTTCTTGGTGATAAAGGCTTTTTCTTTTTCCTTCTTGGCTTTCTTGCATTCAGATGCAAAGTGACCCTTTTCACCACAGTTGAAACAGGTATACTTGTCAGCTTTTCCAGCTTTCCCTTCCTTGCCCTCATTCTTCTTGAAGTTCTTCTTATCATAAACTCTGTCAGAGTTTCTGTCTTTCCTTGAAAAACTTTTGCCTTTGTTGAACTTTTTGTAGGCCAATTTCTTGAAGCTTTTCACCATCAATGCTGCTAACTGCATCATTTCATCATCACTGTCATCAGAGTCTGAGACATCAGAGTTTAAGTCATCAGAGTTTGATGACTCAATGTCAGACTTTGTGACATGAGCTTTTCCTTTATTCTTAGCAGCTTCCTCTTGTACTTTCAGAGCAACAGACTTTGATTTGCCTCCATGACGTTTGCTTCTTTGCTCCATCTCAAGTTCATGGGTCTTCAGTCTTCCAAAAACATCATCAAGAGACATTTCTCCAAGATCAAGATTGTCTCTTATTGTGGTAACTTTCAAATCCCACTTTTCAGGAAGAGCCAGAAGAAATTTGAGGTTTGAGTCTTCAAGATCATATTCCTTGTCCACCAGAGATAAGTCATTCAACAGTTTGACAAATCTGTCATACAGATCTGTCAGAGACTCACCAGATTTTGAGTCAAAGTGCTCATACTCCTGTGTAAGGATTGTTTTTCTGTTTTTCTTAATGGCCTGAGTTCCTTGACATCTGGTTTCCAGAGCATCCCAGATTTGTTTAGCAGTTTTGCATCCAATTACCCTATTAGACATTGCATTATCAAGGGCACTGTGCAAAAGGTGTTTCACTTTTGAGTCTTTACTAATTGACAGGATGTCCTCAGGGGTATAATCTTTCTTTTCTTTTGGAACCATCTTCTGAGGTTCATCAGCAAGCCCAACAGAGAGCTTGGTGGGCATATGTGGTCCATCAAAGATCCTGTCAAGGTATTCTGGATCAACAGAGTCTAAGAATATTATCATTCTCTCTTTCCAGACTGGATATTCAGATGCCTTAAGGATTGGAACTCTAAAGGATGAAGCTTGTGATTTTTCAGAGATGATTGTGATTAAGATCTCACTGTAGTAATCTTAACAGAGCTGGCTCTGATACCACTTGTTAGGTCCTATAAACTCACTATAAAATATGATATAGTGATCACAATCTGTAACACAGTAAGACAATATAAGAAATTGAAATCAATAAACTCTTATATTCACAAAGCTTTGATAGTTACAAAAACTCTCTCAGTGATTTATATTGTATCACTAAGAGCTGCTAGGGTTCTTAACAATGTACTCGATAACTCTTCTCATCTAGAGTAACCCTAATCTGTGTTTATATAGACACAGTTACAAAATCAATCTCTGATTTGATATCCTATAAATCTGCTATAAATTCTATCAATCAAAGATTGCTCCAGTTTTCTGTTTAGTTTCCATAGTCAGCAAATCACTCCTCCGCTTCTATCCTTCCTTGAAGTATATCCGCTTCTGAGCTCTTTCCACGTGTAAACTCTGACGAATCTTGACTATGTAAACTCTGGTCAGACTTTATCAAACTCTGTCAGACTTTACTAAACTCTGATCAGCTTCCATATTAAACTCTGATGATTCCTGTTCTAAAACAAACTTTAAGAACATTAGTAATCATCAATTATATCTAACAGAATCAACTTGTAGTTTCATTCCAGACCCGTTTGAAGTTGAAAACAATTTGTAGCTTCATTTTCGGTTGTTAAAAATTACAATCAACTTGTAGTTTCATTCTTGTATCGTTTGAGCCTGTAAACAACTTGTTGCTTCATTATTGGCTAGATTGAAGTCGGAACAACTTGTAGCTTCATTTTAGACTCTTTTGAAGTTGAAAACAACTTGTAACTTCATTTTCGGTTGTTTAAAATTAGAATCAACTTTCAGTTTCATTCTTGACTCGTTTAAGCCTGTAAACAACTTGTTGCTTCATTATTGGCTAGATTGAAATTGGAAACAACTTGTAGCTTCACTCCAGACTCGTTTGAAGTTGAAAACAACTTGTAGCTTCATTTTCGGTTGTTTAAAATTAGAATCAACTTGTAGTTTCATTCCAGACCCGTTTGAAGTTGAAAACAATTTGTAGCTTCATTTTCGGTTGTTAAAAATTACAATCAACTTGTAGTTTCATATTTGTATCGTTTGAGCCTGTAAAAAACTTGTTGCTTCATTATTAGCTAGATTGAAGTTGGAAACAACTTGTAGCTTCATTCCAGACTCGTTTGAAATTGAAAACAACTTGTAGCTTCATTTCCGGTTGTTTAAAATTAGATTCAACTTTTAGTTTCATTCTTGACTCGTTTAAGCCTGTAAACAACTTGTTGTTTCATTATTGGCTAGATTGATGTTGGAAACAACTTGTAGCTTTATTCCAGACTCGTTTGAAGTTGAAAACAACTTGTAACTTCATTTTCGGTTGTCTAAAATTAGAATCAAGTTGTAGTTCCATTCTTGACTCGTTTGAGCCTATAAACAACTTGTTGCTTCATTATTGGCTAGATTGAAGTCGGAAACAACTTGTAACTTCATTTTAGACTCGTTTGAAGTTGAAAACAACTTGTAGCTTCATTTTCGGTTGTTTAAAATTAGAATCAACTTTGAGTTTCATTCTTGACTCGTTTCAGCCTGTAAACAACTTGTTTCTTCATTATTGGCTAGATTGAAATTGGAAACAACTTGTAGCTTCATTCCAGACTCGTTTGAAGTTGAAAACAACTTGTAACTTCATTTTCGGTTGTTTAAAATTAGAATCAACTTGTAGTTTCATTCTTGACTTGTTTGAGCCCGAAAACAACTTGTTACTTTATTATTGGCTAGATTGAAGTTGAAAACAACTTGTAGCTTCATTCCAGACTCGTTTGAAGTTGAAAACAACTTGTAGCTTCATTTTCGGTTGTTCAAAATTAGAATCAACTTGTAGTTTCATTCCAGACCCGTTTGAAGTTGAAAACAATTTGTAGTTTCATTCCAGACTCGTTTGAAGTTGAAAACAACTTGTAGCTTCATTTTTGGTTGTTTAAAATTAGAATCAACTTTTAGTTTCATTCTTGACTCGTTTGAGCCTGTAAGAAATTTGTTGTTTCATTATTGGCTAGATTGAAGTTGGAAACAACATGTAGCTTCATTCTAGAGTTGTTTGAAGTTGAAAACAACTTGTAGCTTCATTTTCGGTTGTTTAAAATTAGAATCAACTTGTAGTTTCATTCTTGACTCGTTTGAGCCTGTAAAAAACTTGTTGCTTCATTATTGGCTAGATTGAAGTTGGAAACAACTTGTAGCTTCATTCCAGACTCGTTTGAAATTGAAAACAACTTGTAGCTTCATTTCCGGTCGTTTAAAATTAGATTCAACTTTTAGTTTCATTCTTGACTCGTTTAAGCCTGTAAACAACTTGTTGTTTCATTATTGGCTAGATTGAAGTTGGAAACAACTTGTAGCTTTATTCCAGACTCGTTTGAAGTTGAAAACAACTTGTAGCTCATTTTCGGTTGTTTAAAATTAGAATCAAGTTGTAGTTTCATTCTTGACTCGTTTGAGGCCGGGAACAACTTGTTGCTTCATTATTGGCTAGATTGAAGTTGGAAACAACTTGTAGCTTCATTCTAGACTCGTTTAAAGTTGAAAACAACTTGTAGCTTCATTTTCGGTTGTTTAAAATTAGAATCAACTTGTAGTTCCATTCTTGACTCGTTTGAGCCTGTAAACAACTTGTTGCTTCATTATTGGCTAGATTGAAGTCGGAACAACTTGTAGCTTCATTTTAGACTCGTTTGAAGTTGAAAACAACTTGTAACTTCATTTTCGGTTGTTTAAAATTAGAATCAACTTTCAGTTTCATTCTTGACTCGTTTAAGCCTGTAAACAACTTGTTGCTTCATTATTCGCTAGATTGAAATTGGAAACAACTTGTAGCTTCACTCCAGACTCGTTTGAAGTTGAAAACAACTTGTAGCTTCATTTTCGGTTGTTTAAAATTACAATCAACTTGTAGTTTCATTCCAGACCCGTTTGAAGTTGAAAACAATTTGTAGTTTCATTCCAGACTCATTTGAAGTTGAAAACAACTTGTAGCTTCATTTTCGGTTGTTTAAGATTAGAATCAACTTGTAGTTTCATTCTTGACTCGTTTGAGCCTGTAAAAAACTTGTTGCTTCATTACTGGCTAGATTGAAGTTGGAAACAACTTGTAGCTTTATTCCAGACTCGTTTGAAGTTGAAAACAACTTGTAGCTTCATTTTCAGTTGTTTAAAATTAGAATCAACTTTTAGTTTCTGTTAGGCCGAATAAACTCACGATATAAGATAATATAGTGAACACAATTCAAGTCAAACACAGGTATAAGAGAATAAATCAATAAACTCTTATTCACAAATCACAGTGGCTTACAAATAATCTCTTAGTGATTTATATGTTATCACTAAGAGCTGCTAGGTTACATGAATGATATTCAATTGTTAACTCATCTAGAGTAAACCCTAAGCTGTGTTTATATACACAGTTACATGATATCCACTGATTGATTTATAATTATCTGCTTCCTAAAATAATCTAATCAGTAGCTATCCTTCTGCTGTCCTGATCTGTACAATCTCTCTTGATCTTTATCTTCCTTATTTAGTCAGATATGCTCCTGAAAATCAGCCGCCTGCAAACTCTGATCATCGCTTAAACTCTGATCCAGCTGTCAGTCGTTAAACTCTGATTTCCAGCTAAACTCTGATATTTGCTTCTGCACACTAAACAAGTTAGATACCTGTGACATCATCAAATATGTAACAATCTCCCCCAACTTGTGCATTAGACAGAATGAACAAGTTCTATATATTTACTGATGATGTCAAAAACAATCAAGGACAAATGCATGAAGTAACTAATCTGCATAAATAAATTAAAACTTACAGATTAGGCAGAACTAATTACAACTTACAGAACATAGCAGAACTAATTATCCAATCAGTCTATATCCATAGCTCTCCTTGACAAACTGAGTAATCAGATCTTCTTCAATTTGTTTCAGAGTTTGTATCATTTGAGCTTTGACAGTCTTTAACTCTTCATCTTCATCTCCTGTCTGGTATATAGCTGATCTCAAAGCATTAGCCTTGCTTCTCTTCATTGCTTCTCCAAGCTGAATAACTCTTGGCCTGTCTGCTTCATTGTTATAACCCAAGATTCTGGTGTTTGCAATAGTCTCCATCACAGAGCTACTCTTTTCCATGCTAATTTCAGAACCATCATCTTGAGCTATTTGTGGAATATATTCATCATCAGACTTTACTCCCTAGAATCTTCTCTTTTCACTAATTGTTTTCTTCATCAGATCTGACCACCTCTGAGTAGCTTCATTTTTGATCTCCAACATGTAGTGAAAATGTTCTAGCTCTCTCAGAGATTTCAGCAGTAAATCAGCTTCTGATATTCTATACACTCTGCCAGATTCCAGAAATATAGCAATCTTTTCTTTATCTTCTGGCCCATCATGAGTGTCCATCAAAACCTGTACTGACATGACTTTGTCAAGATCCTTCTGTGTAACAGCTTCTCCTACTTTTTCAGTCAGAGGATAAGGATCTCTGAAAGTAGTTGCTGAGCCTGTTTGAATCTTTTCTTTTCTGTGACCAAGACCAGTTGTGTCATAAGCTTCTTTCCCTCTGGTACCATGAGTTCTTACTCTGGTGAGCATTGGGCTTTCCTTGTATAAATTTGTACCAAGACTCCCATATAAACTCTTTTTCTTCTGATCATCTTGAGTCTTCTCAGTGTTTAATTTCAACCAGGAAACTTTAGTGTCTTCAATCCTTTCTTCAGTTGCTGGAACTTTAACTTGTGCAATGTCAGAGGTTAAAGTTTTCTCAGGAATTGACTTAAATTCACCTTTTCTTCTTCTCACCAGTTCAGCTTCCTTTTCTTCAGCTTGATCAGATACATTAGCAATTATGTGTATATTCTTGCTCAGCTTGACTATCCTCTTAGTAGGATTCTCTGATGCTAATGTGATCATAGACTTCTTTGGCATATTAGGAACTGGGAGAATTACATCAACTGGTTTCTTTCCTTTGTCTTTTGAGTCAGACTCAGGCAGAGTTTGAGTTTGAGATCTGGTTCTTGGTCTATTGATATCAGTGTAATTTACCTCACTGATTACTATTCCCTTTTTCTTTGGTATCTTCTGTTTCTGAGAGGAATCAGTAATCTGTCTTTGCTCATCAGATTTTGTTTTGCTGATCTTCTTCTTCTCAGCAGCCAATCTTTCTTCTTCAAGTCTGATGGCCTCAATATCTACTCCTGGATTTTCTTTTTCAAAGATTTTCCTTGCCATGGCTTCATCAATTGCTTGCAAGGAAGGAGATTTATAGAAGAGAGTGGTTTCTTTGCCTCTGAACTTCAGAGTTTGACAAAATTTCTGAGACTCAGGGTCTCCAGCTTCAATCAGCTTTTCAGCTTCAGCAACCAATTTTTCTTTCTTCTTTTCCACTTCAGAGTTCACAAGATCTATCTCTTTAGATATAGCATCTGAATCTCTGACTGCTTTGCTTATACTCTGAGCTTGAGTTACAACAGTCAATTCCATAGATTTGTGTTTTTGAGATTCTCTGGGTGGTCTCTCAGAGCTTGCTACTTCTCTACTGTTCTTCTTTGTTTCTTTGATCTGCAGCAGCTTTTGCTGTTTGTTCATCTCCCCTTTTTCTTCCTCATCATCATCTGGCTTTTTCCTTTTTATTTGCTGATCAGGTTTGCATTTGTCTTTGGATGTTTTCTCCCCCTTTTTGACATCAGCAGAGGTGAGAACCTGTACCAGCTGTGCCACAGAAGCACTCAAATCTGCCAGAGTATAATTCATTGAAGCCTGAGTAGCTTCAATAGAGGTAAGTCTATCTTCAACAGAAGCTGATGTGGTTCTGCACATCCTGTGATTATAAGACAAGTGGCAAATTTTCCTTCTGGCAAGCTCAGAGAATGGAATTGGAGAACTTGGAACTGCAGGAGCTATAAAAGGAGTGGATTCCCTGACTGGTGACAGTGCCTTAATTGGGGAATCAACCCTTTCTGGTGTAGTTTCTCTGACTGGCTCAGAGATTATTGAGTGTAGACCAGGAGCTTGAATGGGGGTTGATGTGACTTCTGTGCCTTCATCATCATCAATGTCTGCAAGAAAAATACTCAGAGTATGTGACTCTAGAGCTTCAGTAGCTGCCTCAGAGTTTTCTGCCATGGGAATCTCCTGAGCAGCAGCTGCAACAATATCATCAGGTTGAACCAGAGAATCTTGGATTAGCTGGAGGACCATTTCTATTTGTGCATCCTCTGATTTACTAGGTGCATCAGAGGGTTTTTCTGATATATCAGTATCAGCTGCAACTTTCTCTTCAACAGACTTGGTTCCTTGTGTCTGATCATTGTGATCAGAGGTGGACTCTGACATTTGTTTGTCAGCTGCAGCAGTATCAAGTGGTATTGCAGAAATAGGTTCAATCAATAGTGGCTCTGCAGATTGATCAGAGAATGGAATCAAAGCTTGTTCAGGATCCTCTGACTGTGGTGGTTCCACAGTCAGATCAGTAATAGAGGTAGGCTTTATTTTCTTTCTCAGTCTCTTTGCTGGTGGAGGAGGAGGAATGTCTTCTTCTGATTCAGAATCTGAAATTTTCTGTAGGAATCTTCTTTTTCTGGGAGGAGGGGAGGGTTTGGTTGGGGATTTGGTGGATCTGAGTATCCTTTTTGGTGAAGATTTTTCAACTGGTCCTTGTTGAGAAGAACCAGAGGTTGGTTTGGGATCAGATTTTGCTATTGGTTCATGAGCAGGAGATGGAGGCTGTGGGATATTTTCATCAGAGAATAAGGCTTCATACTTGTCAGGTAAAGCTATTTTCAGTTTATCATGTACAGTCACAGGAATAGCAAATACAGGTACAGTGTTCTTCTTACTATCCTTCTTAATCAGATCAGTAAAAGCTCTTTTGGTGATCTTAAATGGGAGTTCATTTCCATTTTCAGGAAGGGGCACATCAGGGAAGCAGTAAGAAAATATGAGCTGACAAAATCTTGAATAATAGACAATATTCATATTTTCTTTTCTCCTATCACCAATAAATCTCAATATAGATGTGGCAATATCGAATTTAAGATTGTGGATTAGAAAATACCCGATCTGCTGACTGAAGATGGGAATGGCATCAAAATTGCTGCATTTGTTACCAAAAGCCCTGGTTATGCAGTCATAGAAGAAGCTACACTCCTTGCAGAGGTGTGGACGCTTAAGTTCCCCCATTTTGTCTGTGCTTGCAGAATACCCAAGAAAGATCATCATGTCACGCAAAGTCTGAGTGGGTACTGAAGCATCATATTTCTTTTCTTCAGGAAGATGAAGAGCCTTCCTTATGGTTGCTGGTGAGACAACATACTCTTGGCCTTCATAATCGCAGGTGAGAGATGGTGAACCATTTTCACCTCCATCATCGTAATTTGCTGTCCTCCAGAGGGTGAGAACCTGAGAAGGAGAGATTAGCTCTGGCTGAGTCAGAGCATACATCAGCTCACTGTGAGCCAAGAAATCTTGAATAAGATGAAACTCCTTGGGTGCTTCATCGTTATCCAGAATTGCTGAGTAGTTGTTGGTGACAAACTTTGCTCCATTGAACTCGAAAGCAGTTGTCGACATGATTTCTGAAAAGAAAATGAGAGTTTGAGGTTATGCAGGTATGTTGTTTGACAAAATGTTTGAGAGAAAATGAGAAGAGGATTTGAGAGAGAGAGTAAAAATCGTGTGTGAAAAGTGAAGAGTTAAAAATTCAAAATCGATATATATATGAGTGTATACACGAAAAACTGATTTCTGCGTTAGTGGGGCACGTGGCAGATTCACAGTGGTCAGAGTAAATGGTAGTGGAGTGTAATCATGACAAGCGTGTTGATGGAGTGTAATCATGTATTACTGTGCACCAATTTCCGAGATAAAAACAATTATGCACCGTGTTTTTCTCCACTCAGGAATGCAAAAGGATTTTATACCGTTTGATAATAAAGACTAATATTTACTCAACCAAAGAATTATTTATTTTAACTCGGACTTTGATCAAGAGTTGACCATTGACCAGAGTTTAAATAAATGACTTATAATATGACAAATCAAAGAGTGATCATAGAATCTTGTAATGATGAGAGATAAAAATTCAAGGTCTAAGTGATACTTGCTCCTCAGAGTTTGCAAATATTTATTTAACTCCAGTCAAAAATTACTCGAAGCCAAAGAAAAATTGTTAATCACAGAGGTGGAGTGAGGTGTGTGTTAACATGAATTCTCTAATGTCACAGAGATTGTCAAATTTCTTAAATAATATTAGAAAGAATCAGATAATCAGAAAATGTTTTAAACACCTCATAAGCCGAGTTTCTCATAAGATGGATCAGAGTATATCATTTCTTCTCTTTTGAATCGTACTTGTCTTTTGGAAGGAAACTCCTCATGGTAAGTGAGTCATAACCTTTATCAGACTTTTGTTTTCTCAGAGTATTTCTCCAGTAATCAGAGAATGTGAAAAGTCCCCAAATTTTTTTTTTTAATTTTTGATGCATTTGCTTAATACCAGCAGTGCACGTGGATCTTTCCTTTCACAAATTTTCTAAGATCTCAAAGGAGTACCTGAGATTGTTTTCTGTTGATTTCTTTTTCTGAGAAGAAACATTTTGAGGATCCATAACTGAAACTTATTAACTCTTAGCTTATGAGGGAAATAGAACAAGTTCTTTACTGAGTACATGTCTAATATTTAAGAAGTAAGACAGTCTAAGTAACAAATTAAACCATGTGTTGTGTGTCAAAAGTTTCCACAGCTGTAATATCACAAAAATCAGACTTTAGAGATGTTTATGACTTAATTCAGGTATTTGCAACATATTCTTCACAGGAGTATCTTTCATCATGAAAAATTCAAGTCATCAGAGTTTGTCGGGTCAGAGTTTAAATATCAGAGTTTATCAAATCAGAGTATAATCATCAGAGTCTAGATCAGAGAATAACAGATGCAGTTGTAGATCAGGTTTATAATAACAAATACTAACAGATATAGTATCATGCAATGTATCAGAGTTTAGAGGGGACCAGAGATCATCCCTAATTCGTTTACAAGCCTTGTAAATGTTGCTTCAGCCAGAGGTTTGGTGAAGATATCTGCCAACTGCTGATCTGTTGGAACAAAGTGAAGCTCTACTGTTCCTTCCATCACATGTTCTCTGATAAAATGATACCTTATGCTGATATGCTTGGTCATGGATTTCCTGTCATAGCAATAGCACTTTGGTTATCACAATAAATAGGAATTTGAGTCAGAGTTAACCCATAGTCCAGTAGTTGATTCTTCATCCATAAAATCTGAGCACAGCAGCTTCCTGCAGCAATATACTCTGCTTCTGCAGTGGATGTGGAGATAGATTTTTGTTTCTTACTGAACCAAGAAACTAATCTTCCTCCTATAAATTGACAGCTCCCACTTGTACTTTTTCTGTCTATTTTGCATCCTGCAAAATCTGCATCAGAGTAACCAATCAGTGTAAAGTCTGATTCTCTGGGATACCAGAGTCCCATCTCAACTGTTCCTTTGAGATATTTGAAAATCCTTTTGACTGCTACAAGGTGTGGTTCTCTTGGATCTGCTTGAAATCTTGCACAGAGACAGGTTGCAAACATGATATCAGGTCTACTAGCAGTCAGATATAGTAGTGAGCCTATCATACCTCTATAGTTAGTAATTTCTACTGGTGAACCAGTATCTTTATCTAACTTAGTGGCAGTTGCCATTGGAGTGGTAGCAGCTGAGCTATCCTGCATGCCAAATTTCTTTAGCAGGTTCCTGGTATATTTAGACTGATTAATGAAAATACCCTCATCAGTCTGTTTGACTTGAAGTCCCAAAAAATAGCTCATTTCTCCCATCATGCTCATCTGATATCTGGACTGCATAAGCTTTGAGAATCTCTCACAGAGTTTAGAATTAGTAGACCCAAAAATGATATCATCTACATAGACTTGAACTAATAGCAGATCATTACCATGGTTGAGATAAAATAGAGTTTTATCAATTGTACCTCTGTTGAAACCACTGTCCAAAAGAAATTGAGCCAGAGTTTCATACCATGCTCTTGGTGCTTGCTTTAGTCCATACAGTGCTTTATCCAATCTGTAGACATGATCTGGAAATTTTGTGTCCACAAATCCTGGAGGTTGTTCAACATATACCTCTTCCTCCAGCTCCCCATTGAGAAAAGCACTCTTTACATCCATCTGAAACACTTTGAATTTCTTGTGTGCTGCATAAGCCAAGAAAATTCTGATTGCTTCCAATCTGGCAACTGGGGCAAAGGTCTCATCATAGTCAATTCCTTCTTGTTGAGAATATCCCTTAGCTACCAGTCTGGCTTTATTTCTTGTAATTACACCATCACTGTCTGTTTTGTTCCTAAAAACCCACTTAGTACCAACAATTGATCTGTTCTTTGGTCTTGGTACAAGTGTCCAGACTTTATTTCTCTCAAATTCATTTAACTCCTCCTGCATTGCTGTTACCCAGTCTGCATCCTTTAAAGCTTCTTCCACTTTCTTTGGTTCTGTCTCAGATAAAAATGAATGGAATAAACACTCATTTACTGTTGCAGTTCTGGTTTGTACTCCAGCATCTGGATCCCCAATAATCAGATCTGGTGTATGAGACTTTGTCCATTTTCTTTCATGTGGCAGTTGATTTCTGGAACTAGATCCTCCCCCATAATCCATGCCAGTATCATTTTGGTTCTCTGATGCCTCTCCCCCATTATTCATGTTATCTCCATGAGCATTCTGAGTTTCTGATGCTCCCCCTGAAGATGTGGTCTCCTGATTTTCTGATGCAGAGTGATCAGAGTTTGAGGAGTCAGAATCAGAGTTTGTGTTTTCTGCCGAGTCTGCAACATTTTCATCCAGATTTTCATCTTGAAAGTGCTCCCCCTCAACATGTGCTTGAGGTTGTTGAGTAGAAGTGACATGCTCTGATATTATCTCAGAGTCAGAGTTTATGGAATCAGAGAATGCATCTTCATCTTCAAATCTCAGTTGCTCATGATCTTCAAAATCTTCCATTCCAGTAATTTTCTTATCATCAAAGGACATATGAATGGATTCCATGATTACCCTTGTTCTCAGATTGTAAACTCTGAAGGCTTTTGTTGATAAAGGATAACCAACAAAATTTCCTTCATCAGCTTTTAAATCAAATTTGGTTAGCTGTTCAGGATGATTTTTCAGAACAAAACATTTACATCCAAAAATATGGAAGTATTTGAGATTTGGTTTTCTGCCTTTAACCATTTCAAATGGGGTTTTCCCATGTTTGTTAATCAGAGTTGCATTCTGTGTGAAACAGGCAGACTGCACAGCCTCAGCCCAGAAGTAGGTTGGTAACTTTGCTTCCTCCAACATGGTTCTAGCAGCTTCAATCAGACTTCTGTTCTTTCTTTCAACAACACCATTTTGTTGAGGTGTTCCAGGTGCTGAAAATTCCTGTTTAATGCCATTTGCTTTACAGAACTCCTCCATTTTAAAATTCTTGAACACAGTGCCATTATCACTTCTGATGATCTTTACTGCATCTTTAGAGATTTTGTTCAACTGTCTGACATGCTCAATCAATAAAGATGGTGTCTCATCCTTGCTGTGTAGAAAATATACCCATGTATATCTGGTAAATTCATCAACAATGACCAGAGTATATCTCTTCTTTGCAATGGACATTATATTTACTGGTCCAAAAAGATCAACATGCAGCAGATGATATGGCTCAAGAATTGAGGACTCAGTTTTACTTTTGAAGGAAGACTTCCTCTGTTTTGCTTTCTGACAGGAATCACAGAGTCCATCTGGAGTAAAAACTGATTTTGGAAGTCCTTTCACAAGATCTTTCTTCACAAGCTCATTTATATTATTGAAGTTCAGGTGAGATAATTTCTTGTGCCAGTTCCAGCTTTCTTCAATACTAGCTCTGCCAAGTAGACAGATTGCAGAGCTTTCAGAGTTTAAAGATAGCTTAGCTTCATAGATGTTTCCATGTCTGTATCCTTTCAGAACAACTTTTCCAGTTCTTTTGCTAATGACCTCACAGTGTTCTTCTAGAAAATTGACATGATATCCTCTGTCACAGATTTGACTTATGCTCAGCAGATTGTGCTTAAGTCCTGAGACAAGAGCTACAGATTGTATGATGACATTTCCAAGATTGATATTGCCATATCCCAAAGTTTTCCCTATGTTGCCATCTCCATAAGAAACATTTGGGCCAGCTTTCTCCACAAAGTCTGATAGCAGGGCTTTATTTCCTATCATATGTCCTGAGCATCCACTGTCCAGAACTAGGATGTTTTTCCTGTTGCCCTGCAATCACATACACAACTAATGATTAGTTTTAAGGACCCAGACTTGCTTGGATCCTTTGTTCTTGTTAAGTTTGTTAACACTAGCAGCGGAAGATTTATCAGAGTTTATATCAGAGTTTGTGCTAGCAGACTTTTTAACAGATGCTGAACTAGGAGAATCAATCTTTTTCCTCAAAGAAGGTTTTAATTCATAATAATCATAATATAAACTATGGTATTCCTTACAAGTGTAAATGGAATGCCATAAACTACCACAATGAAAACAAGGATTCTCTGGTCTAAATCTAGTATTCCTAGTCTTAACTTCTGATTTTGGAGACATAGCATTTATGTCCTTATTTTTCCTGCAAAAAGAAGCAAGATGTTTAGGATTACCACAATTATGACAAGTTTTTCTAGGAGCATTTGGAATAGGCATATAACCATTGCTTTTGTTTATTCCAACCTTTCCATTTCTATTTTTCTTAGGTTCCTTAATCCTGTTTTCTTTCTTAACCTCCTTGAGCTTATGCTTAAGCTGTTTCTGAGTCATCAAACCAATATTAACCTGTTTAGGTGTATCAGTCTTTGATTTGTCCTGAGTCTTTGATTCTGCAACAAATCTTACTGGAACTACCTTAGGTTTTTCAATTTTAATGGTTTCTTGTTTATATGACTCAGCTTCATTTTTATCAGAGTAACCTAACCCTTTCTTCCAGTTTCCACTTTCTAAGATATTCTGAGTAGTCTTACCTGAGTTAGTCCAAGTTCTGATTATCTCTCTTTCCTTAACAAGTTCTGTTTCAAGAGAAGCATTTTTCTTTAAGAGTTCATTTTTAATGAAGATAGAGTCATCTCTTTCCTTCTGAACTTCTAGCATCAGAACTAGTTCCTTTTCAAGATAATCATTCCTTTTCTTGACATCTAAGTTCTCATATTTTAGTCTTTCATTCTCTAAAGTCTGATCTCTATAACTAACATGCAGAGTTTTAAGAAACAATCTTAACTCAGTTATATCTTCAGTATCAAAAGCAAGAGTGGAATAAGGTACCTTAGTTTCAACAGTCTCAGTGCTGTTGTCCATGTTTGCCATCAAGGCATAGTTGACTTCATCCTCTGATTCTGATGTGTCTGCCCAGCTTCCTTTCTTTGTGATAAAGGCCTGTTCCTTTTCTTTCTTAGCTTTCTTGCACTCAGTTGCAAAGTGGCCTTTCTCTCCACAATTGAAGCAGGTGTACTTAGACTTATCAGATTTTCCAGATTTTTCTTCTTTGCCTTCATTCTTTTTGAAGACCTTTCTGTCAGAGTTTCTGTCTTTGGTTGAGAACTTCTTCCCTTTGTTGAAGTTCTTGTAAGCCATCTTCTTGAAGCTTTTTACCATCAGTGCTGCCAGCTGCATCATCTCAGTATCACTGTCATCAGAGTCTGAAGGCATATCAGAGTCTGAGTCAACATCAGAGTTTGATGACTCAGTATCAGACTTTTTGACATGAGCTTTTCCCTTGCTTTTCACAGTTGATTCTTCTTGAACTTTTAGAGCAACTGGTTTGGGTTTCCCACCATGTCGTTTGCTCCTTTGTTCCATTTCAAGTTCATGAGTTTTCAATCTTCCAAAGATTTCATCCAGAGACATCTCTTCAAGATCATGATTGTCTCTTATAGTGGTTACTTTCAAATCCCACTTTTCAGGAAGAGCAAGCAGAAATTTGAGATTTGAATCTTCCAAATCATATTCTTTGTCCACAAGAGACAAGTCATTCAGCAGCTTGACAAACCTATCATAAAGATCAGTCAGTGATTCACCAGATTTTGAATCAAAGTGTTCATACTCTTGAGTAAGTATGGTTCTTCTGTTCTTTTTGATGGCTTTGGTTCCTTGACATCTGACTTCCAAAGCATCCCATATCTCCTTTGCAGTTTTGCACCCAATTACTCTATTGGACATAGCATTGTCCAGAGCACTATGCAACAGATGCTTCACCTTTGCATCTTTACTGATAGATGAGATGTCCTCTGGAGTATAGTCCTTCTTCTCTTTAGGAATCATCTTCTGGGGTTCATCTCCTACTGCAACAGAGAGCTTTGTTGGCATGTGTGGACCATCATAAATTCTATCCAGATATTCTGGATCTGTAGATTCCAGAAACATGATCATTCTTACTTTCCAGACAGAATATTCAGATGCCCTGAGGACCGGAACCCTAAGAGACTCATATCTACTGTTTTGTGATTTCTCAGACATGATTGTGTGATTAACATCTCACTGTAGGTATATCAACAGAGCTGGCTCTGATACCACTTGTTAGGCCGAATAAACTCACGATATAAGATAATATAGTGAACACAATTCAAGTCAAACACAGGTATAAGAGAATAAATCAATAAACTCTTATTCACAAATCACAGTGGCTTACAAATAATCTCTTAGTGATTTATATGTTATCACTAAGAGCTGCTAGGTTACACGAATGATATTCAATTGTTAACTCATCTAGAGTAAACCCTAAGCTGTGTTTATATACACAGTTACATGATATCCACTGATTGATTTATAATTATCTGCTTCCTAAAATAATCTAATCAGTAGCTATCCTTCTGCTGTCCTGATCTGTACAATCTCTCTTGATCTTTATCTTCCTTATTTAGTCAGATATGCTCCTGAAAATCAGCCGCCTGCAAACTCTGATCATCGCTTAAACTCTAATCCAGCTGTCAGTCGTTAAACTCTGATTTCCAGCTAAACTCTGATATTTGCTTCTGCACACTAAACAAGTTAGATACCTGTGACATCATCAAATATGTAACAGTTTCATTCTTGACTCGTTTAAGCCTGTAAACAACTTGTTGCTTCATTATTGGGTGGATTGAAATTGGAAACAACTTTTAGCTTCATTCCAGACCCGTTTGAAGTTGAAAACAACTATTAGCTTCATTTTTAGTTGTTTAAAATTAGATACAACTTTTAGTTTCATTCTTGACTCGTTTGTGCCCGGAAACAACTTGTTGCTTCATTATTGGCTAGATTGAAGTTGGAAACAACTTGTAGCTTCATTCCAGACTCGTTTGAAGTTGAAAACAACTTGTAGCTTCATTTTCGGTTTTTTAAAATTAAAATCAACTTGTAGTTTCATTCTTGACTCGTTTGAGCCTGTAAAAAACTTGTTGCTTCATTATTGGCTAGATTGAAGTTGGAAACAACTTGTAGCTTCATTCCAGACTCGTTTGAAATTGAAAACAACTTGTAGCTTCATTTCCGGTTGTTTAAAATTAGATTCAACTTTTAGTTTCACTCTTGACTCGTTTAAGCCTGTAAACAACTTGTTGTTTCATTATTGGCTAGATTGAAGTTGGAAACAACTTGTAGCTTTATTCCAGACTCGTTTGAAGTTGAAAACAACTTGTAGCTCATTTTCGGTTGTTTAAAATTAGAATCAAGTTGTAGTTTCATTCTTGACTCGTTTGAGCCCGGGAACAACTTGTTGCTTCATTATTGGCTAGATTGAAGTTGGAAACAACTTGTAGCTTCATTCTAGACTCGTTTAAAGTTGAAAACAACTTGTAGCTTCATTTTCGGTTGTTTAAAATTAGAATCAACTTGTAGTTCCATTCTTGACTCGTTTGAGCCTATAAACAACTTGTGGCTTCATTATTGGCTTGATTGAAGTCGGAACAACTTGTAGCTTCATTTTAGACTCGTTTGAAGTTGAAAACAACTTGTAACTTCATTTTCGGTTGTTTAAAATTAGAATCAACTTTCAGTTTCATTCTTGACTCGTTTAAGCCTGTAAACAACTTGTTGCTTCATTATTGGCTAGATTGAAATTGGAAACAACTTGTAGCTTCACTCCAGACTCGTTTGAAGTTGAAAACAACTTGTAGCTTCATTTTCGGTTGTTTAAAATTACAATCAACTTGTAGTTTCATTCCAGACCCGTTTGAAGTTGAAAACAATTTGTAGTTTCATTCCAGACTCATTTGAAGTTGAAAACAACTTGTAGCTTCATTTTCGGTTGTTTAAGATTAGAATCAACTTGTAGTTTCATTCTTGACTCGTTTGAGCCTGTAAAAAACTTGTTGCTTCATTACTGGCTAGATTGAAGTTGGAAACAACTTGTAGCTTCATTCCAGACTCGTTTGAAGTTGAAAACAACTTGTAGCTTCATTTTCGGTTGTTTAAAATTAGAATCAACTTGTAGTTTCATTCTTGACTTGTTTGAGCCCGAAAACAACTTGTTACTTTATTATTGGCCAGATTGAAGTTGGAAACAACTTGTAGCTTCATTCCAGACTCGTTTGAAGTTGAAAACAACTTGTAGCTTCATTTTCAGTTGTTTAAAATTAGAATCAACTTTTAGTTTCATTCTTGACTCGTTTAAGCCTGTAAACAACTTGTTGCTTCATTATTGGCTAGATTGAAGTTGGAAACAACTTGAAGCTTTATTCCAGACTCGTTTGAAGTTGAAAACAACTTGTAGCTCATTTTCGGTTGTTTAAAATTAGAATCAAGTTGTAGTTTCATTCTTGACTCGTTTGAGCCCGGGAACAACTTGTTGCTTCATTATTGGCTAGATTGAAGTTGGAAACAACTTGTAGCTTCATTGTAGACTCGTTTAAAGTTGAAAACAACTTGTAGCTTCATTTTCAGTTGTTTAAAATTAGAATCAACTTGTAGTTCCATTCTTGACTCGTTTGAGCCTGTAAACAACTTGTTGCTTCATTATTGGCTAGATTGAAGTCGGAACAACTTGTAGCTTCATTTTAGACTCGTTTGAAGTTGAAAACAACTTGTAACTTCATTTTCGTTGTTTAAAATTAGAATCAACTTTCAGTTTCATTCTTGACTCGTTTAAGCCTGTAAACAACTTGTTGCTTCATTATTGGCTAGATTGAAATTGGAAACAACTTGTAGCTTCACTCCAGACTCGTTTGAAGTTGAAAACAACTTGTAGCTTTATTTTCGGTTGTTTAAAATTAGAATCAACTTGTAGTTACATTCTTGACTCGTTTGAGCCTGTAAACAACTTGTCGCTTCATTATTGGCTAGATTGAAGTTGGAAACAACTTGTAGCTTCATTCTAGACTCGTTTAAAGTTGAAAACAACTTGTAGCTTCATTTTCGGTTGTTTAAAATTAGAATCAACTTGTAGTTCCATTCTTGACTCGTTTGAGCCTGTAAACAACTTGTTGCTTCATTATTGGCTAGATTGAAGTCGGAACAACTTGTAGCTTCATTTTAGACTCGTTTGAAGTTGAAAACAACTTGTAACTTCATTTTCGGTTGTTTAAAATTAGAATCAACTTTCAGTTTCATTCTTGACTCGTTTAAGCCTGTAAACAACTTGTTGCTTCATTATTGGCTAGATTGAAATTGGAAACAACTTGTAGCTTCACTCCAGACTCGTTTGAAGTTGAAAACAACTTGTAGCTTCATTTTCGGTTGTTTAAAATTAGAATCAACTTGTAGTTTCATTCCAGACCCGTTTGAAGTTGAAAACAATTTGTAGCTTCATTTTCGGTTGTTAAAAATTACAATCAACTTGTAGTTTCATTCTTGTATCGTTTGAGCCTGTAAAAAACTTGTTGCTTCATTATTAGCTAGATTGAAGTTGGAAACAACTTGTAGCTTCATTCCAGAATCGTTTGAAATTGAAAACAACTTGTAGCTTCATTTCCGGATGTTTAAAATTAGATTCAACTTTTAGTTTCATTCTTGACTCGTTTAAGCCTGTAAACAACTTATTGTTTCATTATTGGCTAGATTGATGTTGGAAACAACTTGTAGCTTTATTCCAGACTCGTTTGAAGTTGAAAACAACTTGTAACTTCATTTTCGGTTGTTTAAAATTTGAATCAAGTTGTAGTTCCATTCTTGACTCGTTTGAGCCTATAAACAACTTGTTGCTTCATTATTGGCTAGATTGAAGTCGGAAACAACTTGTAACTTCATTTTAGACTCGTTTGAAGTTGAAAACAACTTGTAGCTTCATTTTCGGTTGTTTAAAATTAGAATCAACTTTGAGTTTCATTCTTGACTCGTTTCAGCCTGTAAACAACTTGTTTCTTCATTATTGGCTAGATTGAAATTGGAAACAACTTGTAGCTTCATTCCAGACTCGTTTGAAGTTGAAAACAACTTGTAACTTCATTTTCGGTTGTTTAAAATTAGAATCAACTTGTAGTTTCATTCTTGACTTGTTTGAGGCCGAAAACAACTTGTTACTTTATTATTGGCTAGATTGAAGTTGGAAACAACTTGTAGCTTCATTCCAGACTTGTTTGAAGTTGAAAACAACTTGTAGCTTCATTTTCGGTTGTTCAAAATTAGAATCAACTTGTAGTTTCATTTCAGACCCGTTTGAAGTTGAAAACAATTTGTAGTTTCATTCTAGACTCGTTTGAAGTTGAAAACAACCTGTAGCTTCATTTTTGGTTGTTTAAAATTAGAATCAACTTTTAGTTTCATTCTTGACTCGTTTGAGCCTGTAAGAAATTTGTTGTTTCATTATTGGCTAGATTGAAGTTGGAAACAACATGTAGCTTCATTTCTAGAGTTGTTTGAAGTTGAAAACAACTTGTAGCTTCATTTTCGGTTGTTTAAAATTAGAATCAACTTGTAGTTTCATTCTTGACTCGTTTGAGCCTGTAAAAAACTTGTTGCTTCATTATTGGCTAGATTGAAGTTGGAAACAACTTGTAGCTTCATTCTAGACTCGTTTGAAATTGAAAACAACTTGTAGCTTTATTTCCGGTCGTTTAAAATTAGATTCAACTTTTAGTTTCATTCTTGACTCGTTTAAGCCTGTAAACAACTTGTTGTTTCATTATTGGCTAGATTGTAGTTGGAAACAACTTGTAGCTTTATTCCAGACTCGTTTGAAGTTGAAAACAACTTGTAGCTCATTTTCAGTTGTTTAAAATTAGAATCAAGTTGTAGTTTCATTCTTGACTCGTTTGAGCCCGGGAACAACTTGTTGCTTCATTATTGGCTAGATTGAAGTTGGAAACAACTTGTAGCTTCATTCTAGACTCGTTTAAAGTTGAAAACAACTTGTAGCTTCATTTTCGGTTGTTTAAAATTAGAATCAACTTGTAGTTCCATTCTTGACTCGTTTGAGCCTGTAAACAACTTGTTGCTTCATTATTGGCTAGATTGAAGTCGGAACAACTTGTAGCTTCATTTTAGACTCGTTTGAAGTTGAAAACAACTTGTAACTTCATTTTCGGTTGTTTAAAATTAGAATCAACTTTCAGTTTCATTCTTGACTCGTTTAAGCCTGTAAACAACTTGTTGCTTCATTATTCGCTAGATTGAAATTGGAAACAACTTGTAGCTTCACTCCAGACTCGTTTGAAGTTGAAAACAACTTGTAGCTTCATTTTCGGTTGTTTAAAATTACAATCAACTTGTAGTTTCATTCCAGACCCGTTTGAAGTTGAAAACAATTTGTAGTTTCATTCCAGACTCATTTGAAGTTGAAAACAACTTGTAGCTTCATTTTCGGTTGTTTAAGATTAGAATCAACTTGTAGTTTCATTCTTGACTCGTTTGAGCCTGTAAAAAACTTGTTGCTTCATTACTGGCTAGATTGAAGTTGGAAACAACTTGTAGCTTCATTCCAGACTCGTTTGAAGTTGAAAACAACTTGTAGCTTCATTTTCGGTTGTTTAAAATTAGAATCAACTTGTAGTTTCATTCTTGACTTGTTTGAGCCCGAAAACAACTTGTTACTTTATTATTTGCTAGATTGAAGTTGGAAACAACTTGTAGCTTCATTCCAGACTCGTTTGAAGTTGAAAACAACTTGTAGCTTCATTTTCAGTTGTTTAAAATTAGAATCAACTTTTAGTTTCATTCTTGACTCGTTTAAGCCTGTAAACAACTTGTTGCTTCATTATTGGGTGGATTGAAATTGGAAACAACTTTTAGCTTCATTCCAGACTCGTTTGAAGTTGAAAACAACTATTAGCTTCATTTTTAGTTGTTTAAAATTAGATACAACTTTTAGTTTCATTCTTGACTCGTTTGTGCCCGGAAACAACTTGTTGCTTCATTATTGGCTAGATTGAAGTTGGAAACAACTTGTAGCTTCATTCCAGACTCGTTTGAAGTTGAAAACAACTTGTAGCTTCATTTTCGGTTTTTTAAAATTAGAATCAACTTGTAGTTTCATTCTTGACTCGTTTGAGCCTGTAAAAAACTTGTTGCTTCATTATTGGCTAGATTGAAGTTGGAAACAACTTGTAGCTTCATTCCAGACTCGTTTGAAATTGAAAACAACTTGTAGCTTCATTTCCGGTTGTTTAAAATTAGATTCAACTTTTAGTTTCACTCTTGACTCGTTTAAGCCTGTAAACAACTTGTTGTTTCATTATTGGCTAGATTGAAGTTGGAAACAACTAGTAGCTTTATTCCAGACTCGTTTGAAGTTGAAAACAACTTGTAGCTCATTTTCGGTTGTTTAAAATTAGAATCAAGTTGTAGTTTCATTCTTGACTCGTTTGAGCCCGGGAACAACTTGTTGCTTCATTATTGGCTAGATTGAAGTTGGAAACAACTTGTAGCTTCATTCTAGACTCGTTTAAAGTTGAAAACAACTTGTAGCTTCATTTTCGGTTGTTTAAAATTAGAATCAACTTGTAGTTCCATTCTTGACTCGTTTGAGCCTGTAAACAACTTGTGGCTTCATTATTGGCTTGATTGAAGTCGGAACAACTTGTAGCTTCATTTTAGACTCGTTTGAAGTTGAAAACAACTTGTAACTTCATTTTCGGTTGTTTAAAATTAGAATCAACTTTCAGTTTCATTCTTGACTCGTTTAAGCCTGTAAACAACTTGTTGCTTCATTATTGGCTAGATTGAAATTTGAAACAACTTGTAGCTTCACTCCAGACTCGTTTGAAGTTGAAAACAACTTGTAGCTTCATTTTCGGTTGTTTAAAATTACAATCAACTTGTAGTTTCATTCCAGACCCGTTTGAAGTTGAAAACAATTTGTAGTTTCATTCCAGACTCATTTGAAGTTGGAAACAACTTGTAGCTTCATTTTCGGTTGTTTAAGATTAGAATCAACTTGTAGTTTCATTCTTGACTCGTTTGAGCCTGTAAAAAACTTGTTGCTTCATTACTGGCTAGATTGAAGTTGGAAACAACTTGTAGCTTCATTCCAGACTCGTTTGAAGTTGAAAACAACTTGTAGCTTCATTTTCGGTTGTTTAAAATTAGAATCAACTTGTAGTTTCATTCTTGACTTGTTTGAGCCCGAAAACAACTTGTTACTTTATTATTGGCCAGATTGAAGTTGGAAACAACTTGTAGCTTCATTCCAGACTCGTTTGAAGTTGAAAACAACTTGTAGCTTCATTTTCAGTTGTTTAAAATTAGAATCAACTTTTAGTTTCATTCTTGACTCGTTTAAGCCTGTAAACAACTTGTTGCTTCATTATTGGCTAGATTGAAGTTGGAAACAACTTGTAGCTTTATTCCAGACTCGTTTGAAGTTGAAAACAAATTGTAGCTCATTTTCGTTTGTTTAAAATTAGAATCAAGTTGTAGTTTCATTCTTGACTCGTTTGAGCCCGGGAACAACTTGTTGCTTCATTATTGGCTAGATTGAAGTTGGAAACAACTTGTAGCTTCATTCTAGACTCGTTTAAAGTTGAAAACAACTTGTAGCTTTATTTTCGGTTGTTTAAAATTAGAATCAACTTGTAGTTACATTCTTGACTCGTTTGAGCCTGTAAACAACTTGTCGCTTCATTATTGGCTAGATTGAAGTTGGAAACAACTTGTAGCTTCATTCTAGACTCGTTTAAAGTTGAAAACAACTTGTAGCTTCATTTTCGGTTGTTTAAAATTAGAATCAACTTGTAGTTCCATTCTTGACTCGTTTGAGCCTGTAAACAACTTGTTGCTTCATTATTGGCTAGATTGAAGTCGGAACAACTTGTAGCTTCATTTTAGACTCGTTTGAAGTTGAAAACAACTTGTAACTTCATTTTCGGTTGTTTAAAATTAGAATCAACTTTCAGTTTCATTCTTGACTCGTTTAAGCCTGTAAACAACTTGTTGCTTCATTATTGGCTAGATTGAAATTGGAAACAACTTGTAGCTTCACTCCAGACTCGTTTGAAGTTGAAAACAACTTGTAGCTTCATTTTCGGTTGTTTAAAATTAGAATCAACTTGTAGTTTCATTCCAGACCCGTTTGAAGTTGAAAACAATTTGTAGCTTCATTTTCGGTTGTTAAAAATTACAATCAACTTGTAGTTTCATTCTTGTATCGTTTGAGCCTGTAAAAAACTTGTTGCTTCATTATTAGCTAGATTGAAGTTGGAAACAACTTGTAGCTTCATTCCAGACTCGTTTGAAATTGAAAACAACTTGTAGCTTCATTTCCGGTTGTTTAAAATTAGATTCAACTTTTAGTTTCATTTTTGACTCGTTTAAGCCTGTAAACAACTTGTTGTTTCATTATTGGCTAGATTGATGTTGGAAACAACTTGTAGCTTTATTCCAGACTCGTTTGAAGTTGAAAACAACTTGTAACTTCATTTTCGGTTGTTTAAAATTAGAATCAAGTTGTAGTTCCATTCTTGACTCGTTTGAGCCTATAAACAACTTGTTGCTTCATTATTGGCTAGATTGAAGTCGGAAACAACTTGTAACTTCATTTTAGACTCGTTTGAAGTTGAAAACAACTTGTAGCTTCATTTTCGGTTGTTTAAAATTAGAATCAACTTGTAGTTCCATTCTTGACTCGTTTCAGCCTGTAAACAACTTGTTGCTTCATTATTGGCTTGATTGAAGTCGGAACAACTTGTAGCTTCATTTTAGACTCGTTTGAAGTTGAAAACAACTTGTAACTTCATTTTCGGTTGTTTAAAATTAGAATCAACTTGTAGTTTCATTCTTGACTTGTTTGAGCCCGAAAACAACTTGTTACTTTATTATTGGCTAGATTGAAGTTGGAAACAACTTGTAGCTTCATTCCAGACTCGTTTGAAGTTGAAAACAACTTGTAGCTTCATTTTCGGTTGTTCAAAATTAGAATCAACTTGTAGTTTCATTTCAGACCCGTTTGAAGTTGAAAACAATTTGTAGTTTCATTCCAGACTCGTTTGAAGTTGAAAACAACTTGTAGCTTCATTTTTGGTTGTTTAAAATTAGAATCAACTTTTAGTTTCATTCTTGACTCGTTTGAGCCTGTAAGAAATTTGTTGTTTCATTATTGGCTAGATTGAAGTTGGAAACAACATGTAGCTTCATTTCTAGAGTTGTTTGAAGTTGAAAACAACTTGTAGCTTCCTTTTCGGTTGTTTAAAATTAGAATCAACTTGTAGTTTCATTCTTGACTCGTTTGAGCCTGTAAAAAACTTGTTGCTTCATTATTGGCTAGATTGAAGTTGGAAACAACTTGTAGCTTCATTCTAGACTCGTTTGAAATTGAAAACAACTTGTAGCTTCATTTCCGGTCGTTTAAAATTAGATTCAACTTTTAGTTTCATTCTTGACTCGTTTAAGCCTGTAAACAACTTGTTGTTTCATTATTGGCTAGATTGTAGTTAGAAACAACTTGTAGCTTTATTCCAGACTCGTTTGAAGTTGAAAACAACTTGTAGCTCATTTTCGGTTGTTTAAAATTAGAATCAAGTTGTAGTTTCATTCTTGACTCGTTTAAGCCCAGGAACAACTTGTTGCTTCATTACTGGCTAGATTGAAGTTGGAAACAACTTGTAGCTTCATTCCAGACTCGTTTGAAGTTGAAAACAACTTGTAGCTTCATTTTCGGTTGTTTAAAATTAGAATCAACTTGTAGTTTCATTCTTGACTTGTTTGAGCCCGAAAACAACTTGTTACTTTATTATTTGCTAGATTGAAGTTGGAAACAACTTGTAGCTTCATTCCAGACTCGTTTGAAGTTGAAAACAACTTGTAGCTTCATTTTCAGTTGTTTAAAATTAGAATCAACTTTTAGTTTCATTCTTGACTCGTTTAAGCCTGTAAACAACTTGTTGCTTCATTATTGGGTGGATTGAAATTGGAAACAACTTTTAGCTTCATTCCAGACTCGTTTGAAGTTGAAAACAACTATTAGCTTCATTTTTAGTTGTTTAAAATTAGATACAACTTTTAGTTTCATTCTTGACTCGTTTGTGCCCGGAAACAACTTGTTGCTTCATTATTGGCTAGATTGAAGTTGGAAACAACTTGTAGCTTCATTCCAGACTCGTTTGAAGTTGAAAACAACTTGTAGCTTCATTTTCGGTTTTTTAAAATTAGAATCAACTTGTAGTTTCATTCTTGACTCGTTTGAGCCTGTAAAAAACTTGTTGCTTCATTATTGGCTAGATTGAAGTTGGAAGTGTAGCTTCATTCCAGACTCGTTTGAAATTGAAAACAACTTGTAGCTTCATTTCCGGTTGTTTAAAATTAGATTCAACTTTTAGTTTCACTCTTGACTCGTTTAAGCCTGTAAACAACTTGTTGTTTCATTATTGGCTAGATTGAAGTTGGAAACAACTAGTAGCTTTATTCCAGACTCGTTTGAAGTTGAAAACAACTTGTAGCTCATTTTCGGTTGTTTAAAATTAGAATCAAGTTGTAGTTTCATTCTTGACTCGTTTGAGCCCGGGAACAACTTGTTGCTTCATTATTGGCTAGATTGAAGTTGGAAACAACTTGTAGCTTCATTCTAGACTCGTTTAAAGTTGAAAACAACTTGTAGCTTCATTTTCGGTTGTTTAAAATTAGAATCAACTTGTAGTTCCATTCTTGACTCGTTTGAGCCTGTAAACAACTTGTTGCTTCATTATTGGCTTGATTGAAGTCGGAACAACTTGTAGCTTCATTTTAGACTCGTTTGAAGTTGAAAACAACTTGTAACTTCATTTTCGGTTGTTTAAAATTAGAATCAACTTTCAGTTTCATTCTTGACTCGTTTAAGCCTGTAAACAACTTGTTGCTTCATTATTGGCTAGATTGAAATTGGAAACAACTTGTAGCTTCACTCCAGACTCGTTTGAAGTTGAAAACAACTTGTAGCTTCATTTTCGGTTGTTTAAAATTACAATCAACTTGTAGTTTCATTCCAGACCCGTTTGAAGTTGAAAACAATTTGTAGTTTCATTCCAGACTCATTTGAAGTTGAAAACAACTTGTAGCTTCATTTTCGGTTGTTTAAGATTAGAATCAACTTGTAGTTTCATTCTTGACTCGTTTGAGCCTGTAAAAAACTTGTTGCTTCATTACTGGCTAGATTGAAGTTGGAAACAACTTGTAGCTTCATTCCAGACTCGTTTGAAGTTGAAAACAACTTGTAGCTTCATTTTCGGTTGTTTAAAATTAGAATCAACTTGTAGTTTCATTCTTGACTTGTTTGAGCCCGAAAACAACTTGTTACTTTATTATTGGCCAGATTGAAGTTGGAAACAACTTGTAGCTTCATTCCAGACTCGTTTGAAGTTGAAAACAACTTGTAGCTTCATTTTCAGTTGTTTAAAATTAGAATCAACTTTTAGTTTCATTCTTGACTCGTTTAAGCCTGTAAACAACTTGTTGCTTCATTATTGGCTAGATTGAAGTTGGAAACAACTTGTAGCTTTATTCCAGACTCGTTTGAAGTTGAAAACAACTTGTAGCTCATTTTCGGTTGTTTAAAATTAGAATCAAGTTGTAGTTTCATTCTTGACTCGTTTGAGCCCGGGAACAACTTGTTGCTTCATTATTGGCTAGATTGAAGTTGGAAACAACTTGGAGCTTCATTCTAGACTCGTTTAAAGTTGAAAACAACTTGTAGCTTCATTTTCGGTTGTTTAAAATTAGAATCAACTTGTAGTTACATTCTTGACTCGTTTGAGCCTGTAAACAACTTGTCGCTTCATTATTGGCTAGATTGAAGTTGGAAACAACTTGTAGCTTCATTCTAGACTCGTTTAAAGTTGAAAACAACTTGTAGCTTCATTTTCGGTTGTTTAAAATTAGAATCAACTTGTAGTTCCATTCTTGACTCGTTTGAGCCTGTAAACAACTTGTTGCTTCATTATTGGCTAGATTGAAGTCGGAACAACTTGTAGCTTCATTTTAGACTCGTTTGAAGTTGAAAACAACTTGTAACTTCATTTTCGGTTGTTTAAAATTAGAATCAACTTTCAGTTTCATTCTTGACTCGTTTAAGCCTGTAAACAACTTGTTGCTTCATTATTGGCTAGATTGAAATTGGAAACAACTTGTAGCTTCACTCCAGACTCGTTTGAAGTTGAAAACAACTTGTAGCTTCATTTTCGGTTGTTTAAAATTAGAATCAACTTGTAGTGTCATTCCAGACCCGTTTGAAGTTGAAAACAATTTGTAGCTTCATTTTCGGTTGTTAAAAATTACAATCAACTTGTAGTTTCATTCTTGTATCGTTTGAGCCTGTAAAAAACTTGTTGCTTCATTATTAGCTAGATTGAAGTTGGAAACAACTTGTAGCTTCATTCCAGACTCGTTTGAAATTGAAAACAACTTGTAGCTTCATTTCCGGTTGTTTAAAATTAGATTCAACTTTTAGTTTCATTCTTGACTCGTTTAAGCCTGTAAACAACTTGTTGTTTCATTATTGGCTAGATTGATGTTGGAAACAACTTGTAGCTTTATTCCAGACTCGTTTGAAGTTGAAAACAACTTGTAACTTCATTTTCGGTTGTTTAAAATTAGAATCAAGTTGTAGTTCCATTCTTGACTCGTTTGAGCCTATAAACAACTTGTTGCTTCATTATTGGCTAGATTGAAGTCGGAAACAACTTGTAACTTCATTTTAGACTCGTTTGAAGTTGAAAACAACTTGTAACTTCATTTTCGGTTGTTTAAAATTAGAATCAACATTCAGTTTCATTCTTGACTCGTTTAAGCCTGTAAACAAGTTGTTGCTTCATTATTGGCTAGATTGAAATTGGAAACAACTTGTAGCTTCACTCCAGACTCGTTTGAAGTTGAAAACAACTTGTAGCTTCATTTTCGGTTGTTTAAAATTACAATCAACTTGTAGTTTCATTCCAGACCCGTTTGAAGTTGAAAACAATTTGTAGTTTCATTCCAGACTCATTTGAAGTTGAAAACAACTTGTAGCTTCATTTTCGGTTGTTTAAGATTAGAATCAACTTGTAGTTTCATTCTTGACTCGTTTGAGCCTGTAAAAAACTTGTTGCTTCATTACTGGCTAGATTGAAGTTGGAAACAACTTGTAGCTTCATTCCAGACTCGTTTGAAGTTGAAAACAACTTGTAGCTTCATTTTCGGTTGTTTAAAATTAGAATCAACTTGTAGTTTCATTCTTGACTTGTTTGAGCCCGAAAACAACTTGTTACTTTATTATTGGCTAGATTGAAGTTGGAAACAACTTGTAGCTTCATTCCAGACTCGTTTGAAGTTGAAAACAACTTGTAGCTTCATTTTCAGTTGTTTAAAATTAGAATCAACTTTTAGTTTCATTCTTGACTCGTTTAAGCTTGTAAACAACTTGTTGCTTCATTATTGGCTAGATTGAAGTTGGAAACAACTTGTAGCTTTATTCCAGACTCGTTTGAAGTTGAAAACAACTTGTAGCTTCATTTTCGGTTGTTTAAAATTAGAATCAACTTGTAGTTTCATTCTTGATTCGTTTGAGCCTGTAAAAAACTTGTTGCTTCATTATTGGCTAGATTGAAGTTGGAAACAACTTGTAGCTTCATTCTAGACTCGTTTGAAATTGAAAACAACTTGTAGCTTCATTTCCGGTCGTTTAAAATTAGATTCAACTTTTAGTTTCATTCTTGACTCGTTTAAGCCTGTAAACAACTTGTTGTTTCATTATTGGCTAGATTGTAGTTGGAAACAACTTGTAGCTTTATTCCAGACTCGTTTGAAGTTGAAAACAACTTGTAGCTCATTTTCGGTTGTTCAAAATTAGAATCAAGTTGTAGTTTCATTCTTGACTCGTTTGAGCCCAGGAACAACTTGTTGCTTCATTATTGGCTAGATTGAAGTTGGAAACAACTTGTAGCTTCATTCTAGACTCGTTTAAAGTTGAAAACAACTTGTAGCTTCATTTTCGGTTGTTTAAAATTAGAATCAACTTGTAGTTCCATTCTTGACTCGTTTGAGCCTGTAAACAACTTGTTGCTTCATTATTGGCTAGATTGAAGTCGGAACAACTTGTAGCTTCATTTTAGACTCGTTTGAAGTTGAAAACAACTTGTAACTTCATTTTCGGTTGTTTAAAATTAGAATCAACTTTCAGTTTCATTCTTGACTCGTTTAAGCCTGTAAACAACTTGTTGCTTCATTATTCGCTAGATTGAAATTGGAAACAACTTGTAGCTTCACTCCAGACTCGTTTGAAGTTGAAAACAACTTGTAGCTTCATTTTCGGTTGTTTAAGATTAGAATCAACTTGTAGTTTCATTCTTGACTCGTTTGAGCCTGTAAAAAACTTGTTGCTTCATTACTGGCTAGATTGAAGTTGGAAACAACTTGTAGCTTCATTCCAGACTCGTTTGAAGTTGAAAACAACTTGTAGCTTCATTTTCGGTTGTTTAAAATTAGAATCAACTTGTAGTTTCATTCTTGACTTGTTTGAGCCCGAAAACAACTTGTTACTTTATTATTTGCTAGATTGAAGTTGGAAACAACTTGTAGCTTCATTCCAGACTCGTTTGAAGTTGAAAACAACTTGTAGCTTCATTTTCAGTTGTTTAAAATTAGAATCAACTTTTAGTTTCATTCTTGACTCGTTTAAGCCTGTAAACAACTTGTTGCTTCATTATTGGGTGGATTGAAATTGGAAACAACTTTTAGCTTCATTCCAGACTCGTTTGAAGTTGAAAACAACTATTAGCTTCATTTTTAGTTGTTTAAAATTAGATACAACTTTTAGTTTCATTCTTGACTCGTTTGTGCCCGGAAACAACTTGTTGCTTCATTATTGGCTAGATTGAAGTTGGAAACAACTTGTAGCTTCATTCCAGACTCGTTTGAAGTTGAAAACAACTTGTAGCTTCATTTTCGGTTTTTTAAAATTAGAATCAACTTGTAGTTTCATTCCTGACTCGTTTGAGCCTGTAAAAAACTTGTTGCTTCATTATTGGCTAGATTGAAGTTGGAAACAACTTGTAGCTTCATTCCAGACTCGTTTGAAATTGAAAACAACTTGTAGCTTCATTTCCGGTTGTTTAAAATTAGATTCAACTTTTAGTTTCACTCTTGACTCGTTTAAGCCTGTAAACAACTTGTTGTTTCATTATTGGCTAGATTGAAGTTGGAAACAACTAGTAGCTTTATTCCAGACTCGTTTGAAGTTGAAAACAACTTGTAGCTCATTTTCGGTTGTTTAAAATTAGAATCAAGTTGTAGTTTCATTCTTGACTCGTTTGAGCCCGGGAACAACTTGTTGCTTCATTATTGGCTAGATTGAAGTTGGAAACAACTTGTAGCTTCATTCTAGACTCGTTTAAAGTTGAAAACAACTTGTAGCTTCATTTTCGGTTGTTTAAAATTAGAATCAACTTGTAGTTCCATTCTTGACTCGTTTGAGCCTGTAAACAACTTGTTGCTTCATTATTGGCTTGATTGAAGTCGGAACAACTTGTAGCTTCATTTTAGACTCGTTTGAAGTTGAAAACAACTTGTAACTTCATTTTCGGTTGTTTAAAATTAGAATCAACTTTCAGTTTCATTCTTGACTCGTTTAAGCCTGTAAACAACTTGTTGCTTCATTATTGGCTAGATTGAAATTGGAAACAACTTGTAGCTTCACTCCAGACTCGTTTGAAGTTGAAAACAACTTGTAGCTTCATTTTCGGTTGTTTAAAATTACAATCAACTTGTAGTTTCATTCCAGACCCGTTTGAAGTTGAAAACAATTTGTAGTTTCATTCCAGACTCATTTGAAGTTGAAAACAACTTGTAGCTTCATTTTCGGTTGTTTAAGATTAGAATCAACTTGTAGTTTCATTCTTGACTCGTTTGAGCCTGTAAAAAACTTGTTGCTTCATTACTGGCTAGATTGAAGTTGGAAACAACTTGTAGCTTCATTCCAGACTCGTTTGAAGTTGAAAACAACTTGTAGCTTCATTTTCGGTTGTTTAAAATTAGAATCAACTTGTAGTTTCATTCTTGACTTGTTTGAGCCCGAAAACAACTTGTTACTTTATTATTGGCCAGATTGAAGTTGGAAACAACTTGTAGCTTCATTCCAGACTCGTTTGAAGTTGAAAACAACTTGTAGCTTCATTTTCAGTTGTTTAAAATTAGAATCAACTTATAGTTTCATTCTTGACTCGTTTAAGCCTGTAAACAACTTGTTGCTTCATTATTGGCTAGATTGAAGTTGGAAACAACTTGTAGCTTTATTCCAGACTCGTTTGAAGTTGAAAACAACTTGTAGCTCATTTTCGGTTGTTTAAAATTAGAATCAAGTTGTAGTTTCATTCTTGACTCGTTTGAGCCCGGGAACAACTTGTTGCTTCATTATTGGCTAGATTGAAGTTGGAAACAACTTGGAGCTTCATTCTAGACTCGTTTAAAGTTGAAAACAACTTGTAGCTTCATTTTCGGTTGTTTAAAATTAGAATCAACTTGTAGTTACATTCTTGACTCGTTTGAGCCTGTAAACAACTTGTCGCTTCATTATTGGCTAGATTGAAGTTGGAAACAACTTGTAGCTTCATTCTAGACTCGTTTAAAGTTGAAAACAACTTGTAGCTTCATTTTCGGTTGTTTAAAATTAGAATCAACTTGTAGTTCCATTCTTGACTCGTTTGAGCCTGTAAACAACTTGTTGCTTCATTATTGGCTAGATTGAAGTCGGAACAACTTGTAGCTTCATTTTAGACTCGTTTGAAGTTGAAAACAACTTGTAACTTCATTTTCGGTTGTTTAAAATTAGAATCAACTTTCAGTTTCATTCTTGACTCGTTTAAGCCTGTAAACAACTTGTTGCTTCATTATTGGCTAGATTGAAATTGGAAACAACTTGTAGCTTCACTCCAGACTCGTTTGAAGTTGAAAACAACTTGTAGCTTCATTTTCGGTTGTTTAAAATTAGAATCAACTTGTAGTTTCATTCCAGACCCGTTTGAAGTTGAAAACAATTTGTAGCTTCATTTTCGGTTGTTAAAAATTACAATCAACTTGTAGTTTCATTCTTGTATCGTTTGAGCCTGTAAAAAACTTCTTGCTTCATTATTAGCTAGATTGAAGTTGGAAACAACTTGTAGCTTCATTCCAGACTCGTTTGAAATTGAAAACAACTTGTAGCTTCATTTCCGGTTGTTTAAAATTAGATTCAACTTTTAGTTTCATTCTTGACTCGTTTAAGCCTGTAAACAACTTGTTGTTTCATTATTGGCTAGATTGATGTTGGAAACAACTTGTAGCTTTATTCCAGACTCGTTTGAAGTTGAAAACAACTTGTAACTTCATTTTCGGTTGTTTAAAATTAGAATCAAGTTGTAGTTCCATTCTTGACTCGTTTGAGCCTATAAACAACTTGTTGCTTCATTATTGGCTAGATTGAAGTCGGAAACAACTTGTAACTTCATTTTAGACTCGTTTGAAGTTGAAAACAACTTGTAACTTCATTTTCGGTTGTTTAAAATTAGAATCAACATTCAGTTTCATTCTTGACTCGTTTAAGCCTGTAAACAACTTGTTGCTTCATTATTGGCTAGATTGAAATTGAAAAACAACTTGTAGCTTCACTCCAGACTCGTTTGAAGTTGAAAACAACATGTAGCTTCATTTTCGGTTGTTTAAAATTACAATCAACTTGTAGTTTCATTCCAGACCCGTTTGAAGTTGAAAACAATTTGTAGTTTCATTCCAGACTCATTTGAAGTTGAAAACAACTTGTAGCTTCATTTTCGGTTGTTTAAGATTAGAATCAACTTGTAGTTTCATTCTTGACTCGTTTGAGCCTGTAAAAAACTTGTTGCTTCATTACTGGCTAGATTGAAGTTGGAAACAACTTGTAGCTTCATTCCAGACTCGTTTGAAGTTGAAAACAACTTGTAGCTTCATTTTCGGTTGTTTAAAATTAGAATCAACTTGTAGTTTCATTCTTGACTTGTTTGAGCCCGAAAACAACTTGTTACTTTATTATTGGCTAGATTGAAGTTGGAAACAACTTGTAGCTTCATTCCAGACTCGTTTGAAGTTGAAAACAACTTGTAGCTTCATTTTCAGTTGTTTAAAATTAGAATCAACTTTTAGTTTCATTCTTGACTCGTTTAAGCCTGTAAACAACTTGTTGCTTCATTATTGGCTAGATTGAAGTTGGAAACAACTTGTAGCTTTATTCCAGACTCGTTTGAAGTTGAAAACAACTTGTAGCTCATTTTCGGTTGTTTAAAATTAGAATCAAGTTGTAGTTTCATTCTTGACTCGTTTGAGCCCGGGAACAACTTGTTGCTTCTTTATTGGCTAGATTGAAGTTGGAAACAACTTGTAGCTTCATTCTAGACTCGTTTAAAGTTGAAAACAACTTGTAGCTTCATTTTCGGTTGTTTAAAATTAGAATCAACCTGTAGTTACATTCTTGACTCGTTTGAGCCTGTAAACAACTTGTCGCTTCATTATTGGCTAGATTGAAATTGGAAACAACTTGTAGCTTCACTCCAGACTCGTTTGAAGTTGAAAACAACTTGTAGCTTCATTTTCGGTTGTTTAAAATTAGAATCAACTTGTAGTTTCATTCCAGACCCGTTTGAAGTTGAAAACAATTTGTAGCTTCATTTTCGGTTGTTAAAAATTACAATCAACTTGTAGTTTCATTCTTGTATCGTTTGAGCCTGTAAAAAACTTGTTGCTTCATTATTAGCTAGATTGAAGTTGGAAACAACTTGTAGCTTCATTCCAGACTCGTTTGAAATTGAAAACAACTTGTAGCTTCATTTCCGGTTGTTTAAAATTAGATTCAACTTTTAGTTTCATTCTTGACTCGTTTAAGCCTGTAAACAACTTGTTGTTTCATTATTGGCTAGATTGATGTTGGAAACAACTTGTAGCTTTATTCCAGACTCGTTTGAAGTTGAAAACAACTTGTAACTTCATTTTTGGTTGTTTAAAATTAGAATCAACTTTTAGTTCCATTCTTGACTCGTTTGAGCCTGTAAGAAATTTGTTGTTTCATTATTGGCTAGATTGAAGTTGGAAACAACATGTAGCTTCATTCTAGAGTTGTTTGAAGTTGAAAACAACTTGTAGCTTCATTTTCGGTTGTTTAAAATTAGAATCAACTTTGAGTTTCATTCTTGACTCGTTTCAGCCTGTAAACAACTTGTTTCTTCATTATTGGCTAGATTGAAATTGGAAACAACTTGTAGCTTCATTCCAGACTCGTTTGAAGTTGAAAACAACTTGTAACTTCATTTTCGGTTGTTTAAAATTAGAATCAACTTGTAGTTTCATTCTTGACTTGTTTGAGCCCGAAAACAACTTGTTACTTTATTATTGGCTAGATTGAAGTTGGAAACAACTTGTAGCTTCATTCCAGACTCGTTTGAAGTTGAAAACAACTTGTAGCTTCATTTTCGGTTGTTCAAAATTAGAATCAACTTGTAGTTTCATTCCAGACCCGTTTGAAGTTGAAAACAATTTGTAGTTTCATTCCAGACTCGTTTGAAGTTGAAAACAACTTGTAGCTTCATTTTTGGTTGTTTAAAATTAGAATCAACTTTTAGTTTCATTCTTGACTCGTTTGAGCCTGTAAGAAATTTGTTGTTTCATTATTGGCTAGATTGAAGTTGGAAACAACATGTAGCTTCATTCTAGAGTTGTTTGAAGTTGAAAACAACTTGTAGCTTCATTTTCGGTTGTTTAAAATTAGAATCAACTTGTAGTTTCATTCTTGACTCGTTTGAGCCTGTAAAAAACTTGTTGCTTCATTATTGGCTAGATTGAAGTTGGAAACAACTTGTAGCTTCATTCCAGACTCGTTTGAAATTGAAAACAACTTGTAGCTTCATTTCCGGTCGTTTAAAATTAGATTCAACTTTTAGTTTCATTCTTGACTCGTTTAAGCCTGTAAACAACTTGTTGTTTCATTATTGGCTAGATTGAAGTTGGAAACAACTTGTAGCTTTATTCCAGACTCGTTTGAAGTTGAAAACAACTTGTAGCTCATTTTCGGTTGTTTAAAATTAGAATCAAGTTGTAGTTTCATTCTTGACTCGTTTGAGCCCGGGAACAACTTGTTGCTTCACTATTGGCTAGATTGAAGTTGGAAACAACTTGTAGCTTCATTCCAGACTCATTTGAAGTTGAAAACAACTTGTAGCTTCATTTTCGGTTGTTTAAACTAAAATCAACTTGTAGTTTCATTCTTGACTCGTTGGAGCCCGGAGACAACTTGTTGCTTCATTATTGGCTAGATTGAAGTCGGAACAACTTGTAGCTTCATTTTAGACTCGTTTGAAGTTGAAAACAACTTGTAACTTCATTTTTGGTTGTTTAAAATTAGAATCAACTTTCAGTTTCATTCTTGACTCGTTTAAGCCTGTAAACAACTTGTTGCTTCATTATTCGCTAAATTGAAATTGGAAACAACTTGTAGCTTCACTCCAGACTCGTTTGAAGTTGAAAACAACTTGTAGCTTCATTTTCGGTTGTTTAAAATTACAATCAACTTGTAGTTTCATTCCAGACCCGTTTGAAGTTGAAAACAATTTGTAGTTTCATTCCAGACTCATTTGAAGTTGAAAACAACTTGTAGCTTCATTTTCGGATGTTTAAGATTAGAATCAACTTGTAGTTTCATTCTTGACTCGTTTGAGCCTGTAAAAAACTTGTTGCTTCATTACTGGCTAGATTGAAGTTGGAAACAACTTGTAGCTTCATTCCAGACTCGTTTGAAGTTGAAAACAACTTGTAGCTTCATTTTCGGTTGTTTAAAATTAGAATCAACTTGTAGTTTCATTCTTGACTTGTTTGAGCCCGAAAACAACTTGTTACTTTATTATTTGCAAGATTGAAGTTGGAAACAACTTGTAGCTTCATTCCAGACTCGTTTGAAGGTGAAAACAACTTGTAACTTCATTTTTGGTTGTTTAAAATTAGAATCAACTTTTAGTTCCATTCTTGACTCGTTTGAGCCTGTAAGAAATTTGTTGTTTCATTATTGGCTAGATTGAAGTTGGAAACAACATGTAGCTTCATTCTAGAGTTGTTTGAAGTTGAAAACAACTTGTAGCTTCATTTTCGGTTGTTTAAAATTAGAATCAACTTTGAGTTTCATTCTTGACTCGTTTAAGCCTGTAAACAACTTGTTTCTTCATTATTGGCTAGATTGAAATTGGAAACAACTTGTAGCTTCATTCCAGACTCGTTTGAAGTTGAAAACAACTTGTAACTTCATTTTCGGTTGTTTAAAATTAGAATCAACTTGTAGTTTCATTCTTGACTTGTTTGAGCCCGAAAACAACTTGTTACTTTATTATTGGCTAGATTGAAGTTGGAAACAACTTGTAGCTTCATTCCAGACTCGTTTGAAGTTGAAAACAACTTGTAACTTCATTTTTGGTTGTTTAAAATTAGAATCAACTTTTAGTTCCATTCTTGACTCGTTTGAGCCTGTAAGAAATTTGTTGTTTCATTATTGGCTAGATTGAAGTTGGAAACAACATGTAGCTTCATTCTAGAGTTGTTTGAAGTTGAAAACAACTTGTAGCTTCATTTTCGGTTGTTTAAAATTAGAATCAACTTTGAGTTTCATTCTTGACTCGTTTAAGCCTGTAAACAACTTGTTTCTTCATTATTGGCTAGATTGAAATTGGAAACAACTTGTAGCTTCATTCCAGACTCGTTTGAAGTTGAAAACAACTTGTAACTTCATTTTCGGTTGTTTAAAATTAGAATCAACTTGTAGTTTCATTCTTGACTTGTTTGAGCCCGAAAACAACTTGTTACTTTATTATTGGCTAGATTGAAGTTGGAAACAACTTGTAGTTTCATTCCAGACTCGTTTGAAGTTGAAAACAACTTGTAGCTTCATTTTCAGTTGTTCAAAATTAGAATCAACTTGTAGTTTCATTCCAGACCCGTTTGAAGTTGAAAACAATTTGTAGTTTCATTCCAGACTCGTTTGAAGTTGAAAACAACTTGTAGCTTCATTTTTGGTTGTTTAAAATTAGAATCAACTTTTAGTTTCATTCTTGACTCGTTTGAGCCTGTAAGAAATTTGTTGTTTCATTATTGGCTAGATTGAAGTTGGAAACAACATGTAGCTTCATTCTAGAGTTGTTTGAAGTTGAAAACAACTTGTAGCTTCATTTTCGGTTGTTTAAAATTAGAATCAACTTGTAGTTTCATTCTTGACTCGTTTGAGCCTGTAAAAAACTTGTTGCTTCATTATTGACTAGATTGAAGTTGGAAACAACTTGTAGCTTCATTCCAGACTCGTTTGAAATTGAAAACAACTTGTAGCTTCATTTCCGGTCGTTTAAAATTAGATTCAACTTTTAGTTTCATTCTTGACTCGTTTAAGCCTGTAAACAACTTGTTGTTTCATTATTGGCTAGATTGAAGTTGGAAACAACTTGTAGCTTTATTCCAGACTCGTTTGAAGTTGAAAACAACTTGTAGCTCATTTTCGGTTGTTTAAAATTAGAATCAAGTTGTAGTTTCATTCTTGACTCGTTTGAGCCCGGGAACAACTTGTTGCTTCACTATTGGCTAGATTGAAGTTGGAAACAACTTGTAGCTTCATTCCAGACTCGTTTGAAGTTGAAAACAACTTGTAGCTTCATTTTCGGTTGTTTAAACTAAAATCAACTTGTAGTTTCATTCTTGACTCGTTGGAGCCCGGAGACAACTTGTTGCTTCATTATTGGCTAGATTGAAGTCGGAACAACTTGTAGCTTCATTTTAGACTCGTTTGAAGTTGAAAACAACTTGTAACTTCATTTTCGGTTGTTTAAAATTAGAATCAACTTTCAGTTTCATTCTTGACTCGTTTAAGCCTGTAAACAACTTGTTGCTTCATTATTCGCTAGATTGAAATTGGAAACAACTTGTAGCTTCACTCCAGACTCGTTTGAAGTTGAAAACAACTTGTAGCTTCATTTTTGGTTGTTTAAAATTACAATCAACTTGTAGTTTCATTCCAGACCCGTTTGAAGTTGAAAACAATTTGTAGTTTCATTCCAGACTCATTTGAAGTTGAAAACAACTTGTAGCTTCATTTTCGGTTGTTTAAGATTAGAATCAACTTGTAGTTTCATTCTTGACTCGTTTGAGCCTGTAAAAAACTTGTTGCTTCATTACTGGCTAGATTGAAGTTGGAAACAACTTGTAGCTTCATTCCAGACTCGTTTGAAGTTGAAAACAACTTGTAGCTTCATTTTCGGTTGTTTAAAATTAGAATCAACTTGTAGTTTCATTCTTGACTTGTTTGAGCCCGAAAACAACTTGTTACTTTATTATTTGCAAGATTGAAGTTGGAAACAACTTGTAGCTTCATTCCAGACTCGTTTGAAGTTGAAAACAACTTGTAGCTTCATTTTCAGTTGTTTAAAATTAGAATCAACTTTTAGTTTCATTCTTGACTCGTTTAAGCCTGTAAACAACTTGTTGCTTCATTATTGGGTGGATTGAAATTGGAAACAACTTTTAGGTTCATTCCAGACTCGTTTGAAGTTGAAAACAACTATTAGCTTCATTTTTAGTTGTTTAAAATTAGATACAACTTTTAGTTTCATTCTTGACTCGTTTGAGCCCGGAATCAACTTGTTGCTTCATTATTGGCTAGATTGAAGTTGGAAACAACTTGTAGCTTCATTCCAGACTCGTTTGAAGTTGAAAACAACTTGTAGCTTCATTTTCAGTTTTTTAAAATTAGAATCAACTTGTAGTTTCATTCTTGACTCGTTTGAGCCTGTAAAAAACTTGTTGCTTCATTATTGGCTAGATTGAAGTTGGAAACAACTTGTAGCTTCATTCCAGACTCGTTTGAAATTGGAAACAACTTGTAGCTTCATTTCCGGTTGTTTAAAATTAGATTCAACTTTTAGTTTCACTCTTGACTCGTTTAAGCCTGTAAACAACTTGTTGTTTCATTATTGGCTAGATTGAAATTGGAAACAACTTGTAGCTTCACTCCAGACTCGTTTGAAGTTGAAAACAACTTGTAGCTTCATTTTCGGTCGTTTAAAATTACAATCAACTTGTAGTTTCATTCCAGACCCGTTTGAAGTTGAAAACAATTTGTAGTTTCATTTTCGGTTGTTAAAAATTACAATCAACTTGTAGTTTCATTCTTGTATCGTTTGAGCCTGTAAAAAACTTGTTGCTTCATTATTAGCTAGATTGAAGTTGGAAACAACTTGTAGCTTCATTCCAGACACGTTTGAAATTGAAAACAACTTGTAGCTTCATTTCCGGTTGTTTAAAATTAGATTCAACTTTTAGTTTCATTCTTGACTCGTTTAAGCCTGTAAACAACTTGTTGTTTCATTATTGGCTAGATTGATGTTGGAAACAACTTGTAGCTTTATTCCAGACTCGTTTGAAGTTGAAAACAACTTGTACCTTCATTTTCGGTTGTTTAAAATTAGAATCAACTTGTAGTTCCATTCTTGACTCGTTTGAGCCTGTAAAAAACTTGTTGCTTCATTACTGGCTAGATTGAAGTTGGAAACAACTTGTAGCTTCATTCCAGACTCGTTTGAAGTTGAAAACAACTTGTAGCTTCATTTTCGGTTGTTTAAAATTAGAATCAACTTGTAGTTTCATTCTTGACTTGTTTGAGCCCGAAAACAACTTGTTACTTTATTATTTGCAAGATTGAAGTTAGAAACAACTTGTAGCTTCATTCCAGACTCGTTTGAAGTTGAAAACAACTTGTAGCTTCATTTTCAGTTGTTTAAAATTAGAATCAACTTTTAGTTTCATTCTTGACTCGTTTAAGCCTGTAAACAACTTGTTGCTTCATTATTGGGTGGATTGAAATTGGAAACAACTTTTAGCTTCATTCCAGACTCGTTTGAAGTTGAAAACAACTATTAGCTTCATTTTTAGTTGTTTAAAATTAGATACAACTTTTAGTTTCATTCTTGACTCGTTTGAGCCCGGAAACAACTTGTTGCTTCATTATTGGCTAGATTGAAGTTGGAAACAACTTGTAGCTTCATTCCAGACTCGTTTGAAGTTGAAAACAACTTGTAGCTACATTTTCGGTTTTTTAAAATTAGAATCAACTTGTAGTTTCATTCTTGACTCGTTTGAGCCTGTAAAAAACTTGTTGTTTCATTACTGGCTAGATTGAAGTTGGAAACAACTTGTAGCTTCATTCCAGACTCGTTTGAAGTTGAAAACAACTTGTAGCTTCATTTTCGGTTGTTTAAAATTAGAATCAACTTGTAGTTTCATTCTTGACTTGTTTGAGCCCGAAAACAACTTGTCACTTTATTATTGGCTAGATTGAAGTTGGAAACAACTTGTAGCTTCATTCCAGACTCGTTTGAAGTTTAAAACAACTTGTAGCTTCATTTTCAGTTGTTTAAAATTAGAATCAACTTTTAGTTTCATTCTTGACTCGTTTAAGCCTGTAAACAACTTGTTGCTTCATTATTGGGTGGATTGAAATTGGAAACAATTTTTAGCTTCATTCCAGACTCGTTTGAAGTTGAAAACAACTATTAGCTTCATTTTTAGTTGTTTAAAATTAGATACAACTTTTAGTTTCATTCTTGACTCGTTTGAGCCCGGAAACAACTTGTTGCTTCATTATTGGCCAGATTGAAATTGGAAACAACTTGTAGCTTCATTCCAGACTCGTTTGAAGTTGAAAACAACTTGTAGCTTCATTTTCGGTTGTTTAAAATTATAATCAACTTGTAGTTTCATTCTTGACTCGTTTGAGCCCGGAAACAACTTGTTACTTTATTATTGGCTAGATTGAAGTTCGCGAAACAACATGTAGCGTCATTCCAGACTCGTTTGAAGTTGAAAACAACTTGTAGCTTCATTTTCGGTTGTTTAAAATTAGAATCAACTTGTAGTTTCATTCCAGACCCGTTTGAAGTTGAAAACAATTTGTAGTTTCATTCCAGACTCGTTTGAAGTTGAAAACAACTTGTAGCTTCATTTTCGGTTGTTTAAAATTAGAATCAACTTGTAGTTTCATTCTTGACTCGTTTGAGGCTATAAAAAACTTGTTGCTTCATTATTGGCTAGATTGAAGTTGGAAACAGCTTGTAGCTTCATTCCAGACTCGTTTGAAGTTGAAAACAACTTGTAGCTTCATTTTCGGTTTTTTAAAATTAGAATCAACTTGTAGTTTCATTCTTGACTCGTTTAAGCCCGAAAATAACTTGTTGCTTTATTATTGGCTAGATTGAAGTTGGAAACAACTTGTAGCTTCATTCTAGACTCGTTTGAAGTTAAAAAAAACTTGTAGCTTCATTTCCGGTTGTTTAAAATTAGATTCAACTTTTAGTTTCATTCTTGACTCGTTTAAGCCTGTAAACAACTTAATGTTTCATTATTGGCAAGATTTAAGTTGGAAACAACTTGTAGCTTCATTCCAGACTCGTTTGAAGTTGAAAAAAACTTGTAGCTTCATTTTCGGTTGTTTAAAATTAGAATCAAGTTGTAGTTTCATTCTTGACTCGTTTGAGCCCGGGAACAACTTGTTGCTTCATTATTGGATAGATTGAAGTTGGAAACAACTTGTAGCTTCATTCAAGACTCGTTTAAAGTTGAAAACAATTTGTAGCTTCATTTTCGGTTGTTTAAAATTAGAATCAACTTGTAGTTTCATTCTCGACTCGTTTGAGCTTGTAAACAACTTGTTGCTTCATTATTGGCTAGATTGAAGTTGGAAACAACTTGTAGCTTCATTTTGGACTCGTTTGAAGTTGAAAACAACTTGTAGCTTCATTTTCGGTTGTTTAAAATTAGAATCAAATTTTAGTTTCATTTTTGACTCGGTTAAGCCTGTAAACAACTTGTTGCTTCATTATTGGCTAGATTGAAATTGGAAACAACTTGTAGCTTCATTCCAGACTCGTTTGAAGTTGAAAACAACTTGTAGCTTCATTTTCGGTTGTTTAAAATTAGAATCAACTTGTAGTTTCATTCCAGACCCGTTTGAAGTTGAAAACAATTTGTAGTTTCATTCCAGACTCATTTGAAGTTGAAAACAACTTGTAGCTTCATTTTCGGATGTTTAAAATTAGAATCAACTTGTAGTTTCATTCTTGACTCGTTTGAGCCTGTAAAAAACTTGTTGCTTCATTACAGGCTAGATTGAAGTTGGAAACAACTTGTAGCTTCATTCCAGACTCGTTTGAAGTTGAAAACAACTTGTAGCTTCATTTTCGGTTGTTTAAAATTAGAATCAACTTTTAGTTTCATTCTTGACTCGTTTGAGCCTGTAAAAAACTTGTTGCTTCATTATTGAAGTTGGAAACAACTTGTAGCTTCATTCCAGACTCGTTTGAAATTGAAAACAACTTGTAGCTTCATTTCCGATTGTTTAAAATTAGAATCAACTTGTAGTTTCATTCCAGACCCGTTTGAAGTTGAAAACAATTTGCAGCTTCATTTTCGGTTGTTAAAAATTACAATCAACTTGTAGTTTCATTCTTGTATCGTTTGAGCCTGTAAAAAACTTGTTGCTTCATTATTAGCTAGATTGAAGTTGGAAACAACTTGTAGCTTCATTCCAGACTCGTTTGAAATTGAAAACAACTTGTAGCTTCATTTCCGGTTGTTTAAAATTAGATTCAACTTTTAGTTTCATTCTTGACTCGTTTAAGCCTGTAAACAACTTGTTGTTTCATTATTGGCTAGATTGATGTTGGAAACAACTTGTAGCTTTATTCCAGACTCGTTTGAAGTTGAAAACAACTTGTAACTTCATTTTCGGTTGTTTAAAATTAGAATCAAGTTGTAGTTCCATTCTTGACTCGTTTGCGCCTGTAAACAACTTGTTGCTTCATTATTGGCTAGATTGAAGTCGGAAACAACTTGTAACTTCATTTTAGACTCGTTTGAAGTTGAAAACAACTTGTAGCTTCATTTTCGGTTGTTTAAAATTAGAATCAACTTTGAGTTTCATTCTTGACTCGTTTAAGCCTGTAAACAACTTGTTTCTTCATTATTGGCTAGATTGAAATTGGAAACAACTTGTAGCTTCATTCCAGACTCGTTTGAAGTTGAAAACAACTTGTAACTTCATTTTCGGTTGTTCAAAATTAGAATCAACTTGTAGTTTCATTCTTGACTCGTTTGAGCCTGTAAAAAACTTGTTGCTTCATTATTGAAGTTGGAAACAACTTGTAGCTTCATTCCAGACTAGTTTGAAATTGAAAACAACTTGTAGCTTCATTTCCGATTGTTTGAAATTAGAATCAACGTGTAGTTTCATTCCAGACCCGTTTGAAGTTGAAAACAATTTGTAGCTTCATTTTCGGTTGTTAAAAATTACATTCAACTTGTAGTTTCATTCTTGTATCGTTTGAGCCTGTAAAAAACTTGTTGCTTGATTATTAGCTAGATTGAAGTTGGAAACAACTTGTAGCTTCATTCCAGACTCGTTTGAAATTGAAAACAACTTGTAGCTTCATTTCCGGTTGTTTAAAATTGGATTCAACTTTTAGTTTCATTCTTGACTCGTTTAAGCCTGTAAACAACTTGTTGTTTCATTATTGGCAAGATTTAAGTTGGAAACAACTTGTAGCTTCATTCCAGACTCGTTTGAAGTTGAAAACAACTTGTAACTTCATTTTCGGTTGTTTAAAATTAGAATCAAGTTGTGGTTCCATTCTTGACTCGTTTGAGCCTGTAAACAACTTGTTGCTTTATTATTGGCTAGATTGAAGTTGGAAACAACTTGTAGCTTCATTCTAGACTCGTTTGAAGTTCAAAAAAACTTGTAGCTTCATTTCCGGTTGTTTAAAATTAGATTCAACTTTTAGTTTCATTCTTGACTCGTTTAAGCCTGTAAACAACTTGTTGTTTCATTATTGGCAAGATTTATGTTACATATTTGATGATGTCACAGGTATCTAACTTGTTTAGTGTGCAGAAGCAAATATCAGAGTTTAGCTGGAAATCAGAGTTTAGCGACTGCCAGCTGGATCAGAGTTTAAGCGATGATCAGAGTTTGCAGGCGGCTGATTTTCAGGAGCATATCTGACTAAATAAGGAAGATAAATATCAAGAGAGATTGTACAGATCAGGACAGCAGAAGGATAGCTACTGATTAGATTATTTTAGGAAGAAGATATTTATAAATCAATCAGTAGATATCATGTAACTGTGTATATAAACACAGCTTAGGGTTTACTCTAGATGAGTTATCGATTGAATATTATTCGTGTAACCTAGCAGCTCTTAGTGATAAAGTATAAGTCACTAAGAGATTATTTGTAAACTACTGAGTTTTGTGAATAAGAGTTTATTGAGTTATTCTCTTATACTTGTGTTTGTCTTGGATTGTGTTCACTATATTATTATATATAGTGAGTTTATTCGGCCTAACAAGTGGTATCAGAGCCAGCTCTGTTGATATACCTACAGTGAGATCTTAATCACACAATCATGTCTGAGAAATCACAAAACAGTAGATATGAGTCTCTTAGGGTTCCGGTCCTCAGGGCATCTGAATATTCTGTCTGGAAAGTAAGAATGATCATGTTTCTGGAATCTACAGATCCAGAATATCTGGATAGAATTTATGATGGTCCACACATGCCAACAAAGCTCTCTGTTGCAGTGGGAGATGAACCCCAGAAGATGATTCCTAAAGAGAAGAAGGACTATACTCCAGAGGACATCTCATCTATCAGTAAAGATGCAAAGGTGAAGCATCTGTTGCATAGTGCTCTGGACAATGCTATGTCCAATAGAGTAATTGGATGCAAAACTGCAAAGGAGATATGGGATGCTTTGGAAGTCAGATGTCAAGGAACCAAAGCCATCAAAAAGAACAGAAGGACCATACTTACTCAAGAGTATGAACACTTTGATTCAAAATCAGGTGAATCACTGACTGATCTTTATGATAGGTTTGTCAAGCTGCTGAATGACTTGTCTCTTGTGGATAAAGAATATGATCTGGAAGACTCAAATCTCAAATTTCTGCTTGCTCTTCCTGAAAAGTGGGATTTGAAAGTAACCACTATAAGAGACAATCTTGATCTTGAAGAGATGTCTCTGGATGAAATCTTTGGAAGGTTGAAAACTCATGAACTTGAGATGGAGCAAAGGAGCAAACGACATGGTGGGAAACCCAAACCAGTTGCTCTAAAAGTTCAAGAAGATTCAACCGTGAAAAGCAAAGGAAAAGCTATTGTCAAAAAGTCTGATACTGAGTCATCAAACTCTGATGTTGACTCAGACTCTGATATCCCTTCAGACTCTGATGACAGTGATACTGAGATGATGCAGCTGGCAGCATTAATGGTAAAAAGCTTCAAGAAGATGGCTTACAAGAACTTCAACAAAGGGAAGAAGTTCTCAAGGAAAGACAGAAACTCTGATAAGAAGGTCTTCAAAAGGAATGAAGGCAAAGAAGAAAAATCTGGAAAGTCTGATAAGTCTAAATACACCTGCTTCAATTGTGGAGAGAAAGGACATTTTGCAACTGAGTGCAAGAAAGCTAAGAAAGAAAAGGAACAGGCCTTTATCACAAAGAAGGGGAGTTGGGCAGACTCATCAGAATCAGAGGAAGAAGTCAACTATGCCTTGATGGCAAACATGGACAACAGCACTGAGACTGTTGAAACAAAGGTACCTCATTCCACTCTTGCTTTTGATACTGAGGATATAACTGAGTTAAGATTGTTTCTTAAAACTCTGCATGTTAGTTATAGAGATCAGACATTAGAAAATGACAGATTAAAATCTGAGATCTTGGATGTTAAGAAAAGAAATGATTATCTTGAAAAGGAACTAGTTCAGATGCTTGAAGTTCAGAAGGAAAGAGATGATTCTATCTTTGTTAAAAATGAACTCTTAAAGAAAAATGCTTCTCTTGAATCAGAACTTGCTAAGGAAAGAGAGATAATCAGAACTTGGACTAACTCAGGGAAGACTACTCAGAATATCTTAGAAAGTGGGAACTGGAAGAAAGGGTTAGGTTACTCTGATAAAAATGAAGCTGAGTCATATGAACAAGAAACCATTAAAATTGAAAAACCTAAGGTAGTTCCAGTAAGATTTGTTTCAGAATCAAAGACTAAGGACAAATCAAAAACTGATACTCCTAAACAGGTTAATATTGGTTTAATGACTCAGAAACAGCTTAAGCATAAACTCAAGGAGGTTAAGAAAGAAAACAGGATTAAGGAACCTAGGAAAAATAGGAATGGAAAGGTTGGAATAAACAAAAGCAACAATTACATGCCTATTCCAAATGCTCCTAGGAAAACTTGTCATAATTGTGGTAATCCTAATCATCTTGCTTCTTTTTGCAGGAAAAATAAGGACATAAATGCTATGTCTCCAAAATCAGAAGTTAAGACTAGGAATACTAGATTTAGACCAGAGAATCCTTGTTTTCATTGTGGTAGTTTATGGCATTCCATTTACACTTGTAAGGAATATCATAGTTTGTACTACAATTATTATGAATTAAAACCTTCTTTGAAGAAAAAGATTGATTCTCCTAGTTCAGCATCTGTTAAAAAGTCTGTTAGCACAAACTCTGATATAAACTCTGATAAATCTTCCGCTGCTAGTGTTAACAAACTTAACAAGAACAAAGGATCCAAGCAAGTCTGGGTCCTTAAAACTAATCATTAGTTATGTATGTGATTGCAGGGCAACAGGAAAAACATCCTAGTTCTGGACAGTGGATGCTCAGGACATATGACAGGAAATAAAGCCCTGCTATCAGACTTTGTGGAGAAGGCTGGCCCAAATGTTTCTTATGGAGATGGCAACATAGGGATAACTTTGGGATATGGCAATATCAATCTTGGAAATGTCATCATTCAATCTGTAGCTCTGGTCTCAGGACTTAAGCACAATCTGCTGAGCATAAGTCAAATCTGTGACAGAGGATATCATGTCAATTTCTTGGAAGAACACTGTGAGGTCATTAGTAAAAGAACTGGAAAAGTTGTTCTGAAAGGATACAGACATGGCAACATCTATGAAACTAAGCTATCTTTAAACTCTGAAAGCTCTGCAATCTGTCTACTTGGCAGAGCCAGTATTGAAGAAAGCTGGAACTGGCACAAGAAATTATCTCACCTGAACTTCAATAATATAAATGAACTTGTGAAGAAAGATCTTGTGAAAGGACTTCCAAAATCAGTTTTTACTCCAGATGGACTCTGTGATTCCTGTCAGAAAGCAAAACAGAGGAAGTCTTCTTTCAAAAGTAAAACTGAGTCCTCAATTCTTGAGCCATATCATCTGCTGCATGTTGATCTTTTTGGACCAGTAAATATAATGTCCATTGCAAAGAAGAGATATACTCTGGTCATTGTTGATGAATTTACCAGATATACATGGGTATATTTTCTTCACAGCAAGGATGAAACACCATCTTTATTGATTGAGCATGTCAGACAGCTGAATAAAATCTCTAAAGATGCAGTAAAGATCATCAGAAGTGATAATGGCACTGAGTTCAAGAATTTCAAGATGGAGGAGTTCTGTAAAGAAAATGGCATTAAACAGGAATTTTCAGCACCTGGAACACCTCAACAAAATGGTGTTGTAGAAAGGAAAAACAGAACTCTGATTGAAGCTGCTAGAACCATGTTGGAGGAAGCAAAGCTACCAACCTACTTCTGGGCTGAAGCTGTGCAGTCTGCCTGTTTCACACAGAATGCAACTCTGATTAACAAACATGGGAAAACTCCATTTGAAATGGTTAAAGGCAGAAAACCAAATCTCAAATACTTCCATATTTTTGGATGTAAATGTTTTGTTCTGAAAAATCATCCTGAACAGCTGACTAAATTTGATTTAAAAGCTGATGAAGGAATTTTTGTTGGTTATCCCTTATCAACAAAAGCCTTCAGAGTTTACAATCTGAGAACAAGGGTAATCATGGAATCCATTCATGTGTCCTTTGATGATACGAAAATTACTGGAATGGAAGATTTTGAAGATCATGAGCAACTGAGATTTGAAGATGAAGATGCATTCTCTGATTCCATAAACTCTGACTCTGAGACAATATCAGAACATGTCACTTCTAATCATCAACCTCAAGCACATGTTGAGGGGGAGCACTTTCAAAATGAAAATCTGAATGAAAATGTTGCAGACTCGGCAGAAAACACAAACTCTGATTCTGACTCCTCAAACTCTGATCACTCTACATCAGAGAATCAGGAGAACACATCTTCAGGGGGAGCATCAGAAACTCAGAATGCTCATGGAGATAGCATGGATAATGGGGGAGAGGCATCAGAAACTCAGAATGATACTGGCATGGATCATGGGGGAGGATCTAGTTCCAGAAATCAACTGCCACATGAAAGAAAATGGACAAAGTCTCATACACCAGATCTGATTATTGGGGATCCAGATGCTGGAGTACAAACCAGAACTGCAACAGCAAATGAGTGTTTATTTCATTCATTTTTATCTCAAACAGAACCAAAGAAAGTGGAAGAAGCCTTGCAGGATGCAGACTGGGTAACAGCAATGCAGGAGGAATTAAATGAATTTGAGAGAAATAAAGTCTGGACACTTGTACCAAGACCAAAGAACAGATCAATAGTTGGTACTAAATGGGTTTTCAGGAACAAAACAGACAGTGATGGTGTAATTACAAGAAATAAAGCCAGACTGGTAGCTAAGGGATACTCTCAACAAGAAGGAATTGACTATGATGAGACCTTTGCTCCAGTTGCCAGATTGGAAGCAATCAGAATTTTCTTGGCTTATGCAGCACACAAGAAATTCAAAGTGTTTCAGATGGATGTAAAGAGTGCTTTTCTCAATGGGGAGTTGGAGGAAGAAGTGTATGTTGAACAACCTCCAGGATTTGTGGACACAAAATTTCCAGATCATGTCTACAGATTGGATAAAGCACTGTATGGACTAAAGCAAGCACCTAGAGCATGGTATGAAACTCTGGCTCAATTTCTTTTGGACAGTGGTTTCAACAGAGGTACAATTGATAAAACTCTATTTTATCTCAACCATAGTAATGATTTGCTGTTAGTTCAAGTTTATGTAGATGATATTATTTTTGGGTCTACTAATCCTAAACTCTGTGAGAGATTCTCTAAGCTTATGCAGTCCAGATATCAAATGAGCATGATGGGAGAGATGAGCTACTTTTTGGGACTTCAAGTCAAACAGACTGATGAGGGTATTTTCATTAATCAGTCTAAATATACCAGGAACTTGCTAAAGAAATTTGGCATGCAGGATAGCTCAGCTGCCACCACTCCAATGGCAACTGCCACTAAGTTAGATAAAGATACTGGTACACCAGTAGAAATTACTAACTACAGAGGTATGATAGGCTCACTTCTATATCTGACTGCTAGTAGACCTGATATCATGTTTGCAACCTGTCTTTGTGCAAGATTTCAAGCAGATCCAAGAGAACCACATCTTGTAGCAGTCAAAAGGATTTTCAAGTATCTCAAAGGAACAGTTGAGATGGGACTCTGGTATCCCAGAGAATCAGACTTTACACTGATTGGTTACTCTGATGCAGATTTTGCAGGATGCAAAATAGACAGAAAAAGTACAAGTGGGAGCTGTCAATTTCTAGGAGGAAGATTAGTTTCTTGGTTCAGTAAGAAACAAAAATCTATTTCCACATCCACTGCAGAAGCAGAGTATATTGCTGCAGGAAGCTGCTGTGCTCAGATTTTATGGATGAAGAATCAGCTACTGGACTATGGGTTAACTCTGACTCAAATTCCTATTTATTGTGATAACCAAAGTGCTATTGCCATGACAGGAAATCCAGTACAGCATTCTATGACCAAGCATATCAGCATAAGGTATCATTTTATCAGAGAACATGTGATGGAAGGAACAGTGGAGCTACACTTTGTTCCAACAGATCAGCAGTTGGCAGATATCTTCACCAAACCTCTGGCTGAAGCAACATTCACAAGGCTTGTAAACGAATTAGGGATGATCTCTGGTCCTCTCTAAACTCTGATACATTGCATAATACTATATCTGTTAATGGTTGTTATTGTTAACATGATCTACAACTGCATCTGTTATTCTCTGATCAAGACTCTGATGATCATACTTTGATTTGATAAACTCTGATTTTAAATCTGACCCGACAAACTCTGATGACTTGAATTTTTCATGATGAAAGATACTCCTGTGAAGAATATGTTGCACTTAACTGAATTTAGTCATAAGCCTCTCTAAAGTCTGAATTTTGTTATATTACAGCTGTGGAAATCTTTAACACATAACACATGAGTTAATTTTGTCACCTAGATTGTTTTACTTCTTCAATATTAGACATGTACTCAGAAAAGAATCTGATTTATTCCTCTTCTAAGCTAAGAGTCAAGACAACTCAGTTATGGGTCCTCAAGAAATTTCTTCTCAGAAAAGAAAATCAAAAGAAAAGAAAAACAAAAGAAATAATCTCAGGTACTCCTTTGAGATCTTAGAAAATTTGTGAAAGGAAAGAACCAAGTGCACTGCTGGTATTAAGCAAATGCATCAAAAATTGAAACAAATTTTTTGGTGACTTTTCACATTCTCTGATTACTGGAGAAATACTCTGAGAAAACAAAAAGTCAGATAAAGGTTATGACTCACTTACCATGAGGACTTCCCTTTCAAAAGACTTTTGTGATTCCAAAGAGAAGAAATAAGTATACTCTGATCCATAACTTGAGAAACTCGGCTTATGAGATGTCTAAACAATTTTCTAATAATCTGAGTCTTTCTAATATTAGTTAAGAAATTTAACAATCTCTGTGACATTAGAATATTCATGTTAACACACACCTCACTCCACTTCTGTGATTAACAATTTTTCTTTGGCTTCGAGTAATTTTTGACTAGAGTTCAATAAATATTTGCAAACTCTGAGGAGCAAGTGTTGTTAAGACCTTGAATATTTATCTCTCATCATTACAAGATTCAATGATCACTCCTTGATTTGTCATTTTATAAGTCAATTATTTAAACACTGGTCAATGGTCAGTCTCTGATCAAAGTCCGAGTTAAAATAATTATATTGGTCAGATAATATTAGTTTTAATTATCAAACGGTAGAAAATCCATTGGTATTCCTGAGTGGAGAAAAACACGGTAATTATTTATGTTTTATTGGTAACTGGTGCACATTTGTTCAGATTCACACGCACTAATTATTACTGCTCCACTACCATTTTTCTTACCGTTAAGCGCTTGCCACGTGCCCCACTACAGCGCTTATATCTCACCCGCATGCGTACATACATATATATTGTCAGAAATTGAAATTTTTCATTATTTCACACAATTAATCACTCTCTCTCTCTCTGATAATCGGTTCAAAAACTCTTGTGCACATTTCATCAAACACTTCAACTACACCTCACGATTTTCTTGATTTTTTCTCAGAAAATGTCGACCAAAGCTTTTGAATATGCTGGTGCAAAGTTCGTCACCAACAACTATGCTGCAATCTTGTCAAATGCTGAAGCTCCAACCGAGTTTCATCTCATTCAGGACTATCTTGCTCACAGTGAGTTCATGTATGCACTCACACAACCAGATGTTATTTCTCCAGCACAAATTTTGACTCTCTGGCGTTCAGCAAGATATAATGATGGAGGTGAACACGGATCACCATCTTTGACATGCTCCTATGAGGGTCAGGAGTATATTGTAACTCCTGAAACGGTTCGAAAGGCCCTTCACCTTCCGAAGCATTCCAAGTATCACAGCTCTGTCTCTACACAAACTCTGAAAGATATGATGCAATTCTTTGGATATTCTGGTAACACTGATAAGATGGGGGAACTCAAGCGCCCTTGTCTCTGCAAAGAATGGAGTTTCTACTATGACTGTATAACAAGAGCTTTTGGGAATAAATGCAGCAATTTCGATGCTATTCCTCTCTTCAGTCAGCAGATTGGGTATGCTCTTATCCATAATCTCAATTTTGATATAGCACCATCTATTTTGAGATTTATCGGTGATAGGAAATTAGAAGATGAAAATACTGTCTACTTTGCTAGATTTTGTCAGCTTATTTTCTCCTACTGTTTTCCTCTGGTCCCTATTCCTGATACTGACACTGAACTACCCTTTAAGATCACAAAACGAGCTTTCACTGATTTAATGAATAAGGACAGTAAGAAACCCCAAATGCCTGTTTTTGCTATACCAGTAACTGTACAGGATAAGCTGAAGCTGGCAATGCCAGATAAATATGGTGCATTATTCTCTGATGAGAATTTACCATCCTCCACCCACCAGACACAAGATATACCAACCTCTGGTCCTTCCCAAAAAGGGCCAGTTGTAAAATCTGATCCAAACAAACCCTCTGGTTCTTCCCAAAAAGAGCCAGTTGTAACATCTTCACCAACAAGGGTACTAAGGTCTTCTAAGTCTCCATCCAAACAGCCATCTCCTCCACCTAGGAAGAGAAGATTTCTGCAGAGATTATCAGACTCTGATTCTGACCCTGAGCCAGAACAGGTTCCTCTAATCTCAAGGCCCAGGAAGAAGATTAAGCCCACCTCCTCAATTACTGATCTTACTGTGGACCCTCCTCAGGAATCCATAGTCAACCCACTTGATATGGTCACAGCTTCTGATCCTCTGATGGTGGAACCTATATCTGCAGTACCTCTTTCTACTTCATCAGAAGCTGAGGTTCCAGTATTAGATCATATTCCTCAGTCAGAGAATCTCATGCCACACTCAACAGAAGATGCTATACCTCTCTCAGAACATACACAAGAAGCACATGTCTCCACTCCAGAAACGATTGTAACTACTCCAGACATTGCTCAGGAAATTCAGACCATTATTGAAGACTTGGTTGCAGCTCCTGATCAGGAGATATTAGATGCTGTTAATTCTGAGGAAGCTACAGCACCTCTGTGTTCTCATACACTCAGTATTGCAGTTGATCATGATGATGATGATGCAGATACTACAGAGGTCACTTCTGTTCCTCCTACTGACTCAGCTATTTATGTAGCTGAAATTTCTGCTCAGATCAGAGACAGCATTTCAGTCAGAGAAGTGACTCCAATCAGAGATCCCTCACCTGTTAAACCTACATCACCAGCTCCTGTCTGTGACATTCCTCCTTCCAAGCCTACAGGAAACAAAGTTTGTACTCTAAGTTACTCAAAGAGAATGCACAGAGCTCCAAATTCCTCTGTGGAAGCCAGACTATCTTCAATAGAATCCACTCAGCAATCTATGCAGCAATCTCTAGCTGAGTTGAGCTCCTCTGTTGCTCAACTGGTACAATTTCTCAATCCCAATGATGTCAAAAAGGGGGAGAAAGTCCTGAAAGACAAATGCAAGGCTGGTCAGCAACAGAGAAAACCAGATGATGAGGAAAAGGATGAAGATAAGAAGGAGTCTGAAAATTTAAATTCTGAAAAAATTCTGCAATCTCAGAGTCAATCTAAGGAGAAGAGGAGTAATAAGGCTGGAAGTAGTTCTCATCAATCTGAGAAAACAAAATCTCAACCTCTGATACCAGCTGACAGTAAATCAAGAGCTCTCTCAGAGCAACTAATTGAGCTTGGTAATCCTGAATCTAAGATTCTGAGTCACACAGTGAAGATTCAGGGAGAGGAAACAACCTTATTCTACAAAGCTCCTACACAACTGGATTTTGATGAAGCAGTTGCAAAGAATATATTTGAGCAAGAAAATCCAGGGGTGTCAATTGAAGATATTAGAAGGGAAGAAGAAAGGTTGGCTGCTGAGAAGAAGAAGATCAGCAAGTCTGAGTCTGGTGAAAAGATTGATGAAAAGAAAGCAAAGTCTGATGACAAGAAACTGGTCACTGATTCTTCATCAAAGAAATCAACTTCTTCAAGAAGAAAAGGAATTGTGATTAGTGAAGTTAATTATGCTGATATCAATAGGCCCAGAATTTATCAGAAGAAGTCTGACTCTGATTCCAGTGGAAAAGGGAAGAAAGTTATAGATGGTGTTCCATCTAAAAGGAAGGCTGAATCAGAAGTTAAACAAACTCCTGCAATCATTTCTGAGTCAAATGATCAGAATTTAGCCTCTGACACTGCTCAAGCTAAAAATATGAAGGAAGATCAGCTGAAGACAGCTGAAGAAAAAGTTACCTGGATCAAGTCAACCTCTGACAAGGCTCAAGTTGACACAGCTGAACCTAAGAAAAAGAGTTTATTTGGAAGCCTTGGTACAGGTCAGTACAAGGAAAGTTCTTTATTCTCTCAGATCAGAGAAAAAGGAACAAGGGGGAAAGAGGCAAGAGACACTACAGGTCTAGGTCACAAAAAGGAGAAAATACAGACAAGTGCAGCGACTACCTTCAAGGATCCATATCCTTTTACTGAAAAGGCTGGAGAAGTTGTTACACAGAAAGACCTTGATAGAATAGAATCAGTACAGATTCTGATGGACACTCATGATGGGCCAGAAGATAAAGAGAAGATTGCTATATTTCTGGAATCTGGCAGAGTGTACAGAATGTCTGAGGCTGATTTATTGATAAAATCTTTGAGGGAACTTGAGCATATTCACTATATGCTTGAGATAAAGAATGAAGCATCCAGAAGATGGTCTGACAGAATGAAGAGAACTATCCAAGAGAAAAGAAGATTCTATGGGATAAGTTCTGATGCTGAATATGTGCCTAAGATAATCTTGGAAAATGGTTCAGAGATTGATATGGAGAAAAATAGCTCTGTTATGGAGACTATTGCTGGAACCAGAATTCTGGGTTATAATAATGAAGCTGAAAGACCAGGAGCAATTCAGTTGGGAGAAGCAATGAAGAGAAGCAAAGCTAATGCTTTGAGATCAGCCATATACCAGACAGGAGATGAAGATGAAGAATTGAAGACTGTCAAAGCTCAAATGATACAAACTCTGAAACAAATTGAAGAAGATCTGATTACCAAGTTTGTTAAGGAGAGCTATGGGTATAGACTGATTGGCTGACTAAGTTCTGATATGTACTGTAAGTTGTAATTAGTTCTGCTCAATCTGTAAGTTATGATTCATTTATGCAGATTAATTATTTCTTGCATTTGTCCTTGATTGTTTTTGACATCATCAGTAAATATATAGAACTTGTTCATTCTGTCTAATGTACAAGTTGGGGGAGATTGTTACATATTTGATGATGTCACAGGTATCTAACTTGTTTAGTGTGCAGAAGCAAATATCAGAGTTTAGCTGGAAATCAGAGTTTAGCGACTGCCAGCTGGATCAGAGTTTAAGCGATGATCAGAGTTTGCAGGCGGCTGATTTTCAGGAGCATATCTGACTAAATAAGGAAGATAAATATCAAGAGAGATTGTACAGATCAGGACAGCAGAAGGATAGCTACTGATTAGATTATTTTAGGAAGAAGATATTTATAAATCAATCAGTAGATATCATGTAACTGTGTATATAAACACAGCTTAGGGTTTACTCTAGATGAGTTATCGATTGAATATTATTCGTGTAACCTAGCAGCTCTTAGTGATAAAGTATAAGTCACTAAGAGATTATTTGTAAACTACTGAGTTTTGTGAATAAGAGTTTATTGAGTTATTCTCTTATACTTGTGTTTGTCTTGGATTGTGTTCACTATATTATTATATATAGTGAGTTTATTCGGCCTAACAATTTAAGTTGGAAACAACTTGTAGCTTCATTCCAGACTCGTTTGAAGTTGAAAAAAACTTGTAGCTTCATTTTCGGTTGTTTAAAATTAGAATCAAGTTGTAGTTTCATTCTTGACTCGTTTGAGCCCGGGAACAACTTGTTGCTTCATTATTGGATAGATTGAAGTTGGAAACAACTTGTAGCTTCATTCAAGACTCGTTTAAAGTTGAAAACAATTTGTAGCTTCATTTTCGGTTGTTTAAAATTAGAATCAACTTGTAGTTTCATTCTCGACTCGTTTGAGCCTGTAAACAACTTGTTGCTTCATTATTGGCTAGATTGAAGTTGGAAACAACTTGTAGCTTCGTTTTGGACTCGTTTGAAGTTGAAAACAACTTGTAGCTTCATTTTCGGTTGTTTAAAATTAGAATCAAATTTTAGTTTCATTTTTGACTCGGTTAAGCCTGTAAACAACTTGTTGCTTCATTATTGGCTAGATTGAAATTGGAAACAACTTGTAGCTTCATTCCAGACTCGTTTGAAGTTGAAAACAACTTGTAGCTTCATTTTCGGTTGTTTAAAATTAGAATCAACTTGTAGTTTCATTCCAGACCCGTTTGAAGTTGAAAACAATTTGTAGTTTCATTCCAGACTCATTTGAAGTTGAAAACAACTTGTAGCTTCATTTTCGGTTGTTTAAAATTAGAATCAACTTGTAGTTTCATTCTTGACTCGTTTGAGCCTGTAAAAAACTTGTTGCTTCATTACAGGCTAGATTGAAGTTGGAAACAACTTGTAGCTTCATTCCAGACTCGTTTGAAGTTGAAAACAACTTGTAGCTTCATTTTCGGTTGTTTAAAATTAGAATCAACTTTTAGTTTCATTCTTGACTCGTTTGAGCCTGTAAAAAACTTGTTGCTTCATTATTGAAGTTGGAAACAACTTGTAGCTTCATTCCAGACTCGTTTTAAATTGAAAACAACTTGTAGCTTCATTTCCGATTGTTTAAAATTAGAATCAACTTGTAGTTTCATTCCAGACCCGTTTGAAGTTGAAAACAATTTGTAGCTTCATTTTCGGTTGTTAAAAATTACAATCAACTTGTAGTTTCATTCTTGTATCGTTTGAGCCTGTAAAAAACTTGTTGCTTCATTATTAGCTAGATTGAAGTTGGAAACAACTTGTAGCTTCATTCCAGACTCGTTTGAAATTGAAAACAACTTGTAGCTTCATTTCCGGTTGTTTAAAATTAGATTCAACTTTTAGTTTCATTCTTGACTCGTTTAAGCCTGTAAACAACTTGTTGTTTCATTATTGGCTAGATTGATGTTGGAAACAACTTGTAGCTTTATTCCAGACTCGTTTGAAGTTGAAAACAACTTGTAACTTCATTTTCGGTTGTTTAAAATTAGAATCAAGTTGTAGTTCCATTCTTGACTCGTTTGAGCCTGTAAACAACTTGTTGCTTCATTATTGGCTAGATTGAAGTCGGAAACAACTTGTAACTTCATTTTAGACTCGTTTGAAGTTGAAAACAACTTGTAGCTTCATTTTCGGTTGTTTAAAATTAGAATCAACTTTGAGTTTCATTCTTGACTCGTTTAAGCCTGTAAACAACTTGTTTCTTCATTATTGGCTAGATTGAAATTGGAAACAACTTGTAGCTTCATTCCAGACTCGTTTGAAGTTGAAAACAACTTGTAACTTCATTTTCGGTTGTTTAAAATTAGAATCAACTTGTAGTTTCATTCTTGACTCGTTTGAGCCTGTAAACAACTTGTTGCTTCATTATTGGCTAGATTGATGTTGGAAACAACTTGTAGCTTTATTCCAGACTCGTTTGAAGTTGAAAACAACTTGTAACTTCATTTTCGGTTGTTTAAAATTAGAATCAAGTTGTAGTTCCATTCTTGACTCGTTTGAGCCTGTAAACAACTTGTTGCTTCATTATTGGCTAGATTGAAGTCGGAAACAACTTGTAACTTCATTTTAGACTCGTTTGAAGTTGAAAACAACTTGTAGCTTCATTTTCGGTTGTTTAAAATTAGAATCAACTTTGAGTTTCATTCTTGACTCGTTTAAGCCTGTAAACAACTTGTTTCTTCATTATTGGCTAGATTGAAATTGGAAACAACTTGTAGCTTCATTCCAGACTCGTTTGAAGTTGAAAACAACTTGTAACTTCATTTTCGGTTGTTTAAAATTAGAATCAACTTGTAGTTTCATTCTTGACTTGTTTGAGCCCGAAAACAACTTGTTACTTTATTATTGGCTAGATTGAAGTTGTAAACAACTTGTAGCTTCATTCCAGACTCGTTTGAAGTTGAAAACAACTTGTAGCTTCATTTTCGGTTGTTCAAAATTAGAATCAACTTGTAGTTTCATTCTTGACTCGTTTGAGCCTGTAAAAAACTTGTTGCTTCATTATTGAAGTTGGAAACAACTTGTAGCTTCATTCCAGACTAGTTTGAAATTGAAAACAACTTGTAGCTTCATTTCCGATTGTTTAAAATTAGAATCAACGTGTAGTTTCATTCCAGACCCGTTTGAAGTTGAAAACAATTTGTAGCTTCATTTTCGGTTGTTAAAAATTACATTCAACTTGTAGTTTCATTCTTGTATCGTTTGAGCCTGTAAAAAACTTGTTGCTTGATTATTAGCTAGATTGAAGTTGGAAACAACTTGTAGCTTCATTCCAGACTCGTTTGAAATTGAAAACAACTTGTAGCTTCATTTCCGGTTGTTTAAAATTGGATTCAACTTTTAGTTTCATTCTTGACTCGTTTAAGCCTGTAAACAACTTGTTGTTTCATTATTGGCTAGATTGATGTTGGAAACAACTTGTAGCTTTATTCCAGGCTCGTTTGAAGTTGAAAACAACTTGTAACTTCATTTTCGGTTGTTTAAAATTAGAATCAAGTTGTAGTTCCATTCTTGACTCGTTTGAGCCTGTAAACAACTTGTTGCTTCATTATTGGCTAGATTGAAGTCGGAAACAACTTGTAACTTCATTTTAGACTCGTTTGAAGTTGAAAACAACTTGTAGCTTCATTTTCGGTTGTTTAAAATTAGAATCAACTTTGAGTTTCATTCTTGACTCGTTTAAGCCTGTAAACAACTTGTTTCTTCATTATTAGCCAGATTGAAATTGGAAACAACTTGTAGCTTCATTCCAGACTCGTTTGAAGTTGAAAACAACTTGTAACTTCATTTTCGGTTGTTTAAAATTAGAATCAACTTTTAGTTTCATTCTTGACTTGTTTGAGCCCGAAAACAACTTGTTACTTTATTATTGGCTAGATTGAAGTTGGAAACAACTTGTAGCTTCATTCCAGACTCGTTTGAAGTTGAAAACAACTTGTAGCTTCATTTTCGGTTGTTCAAAATTAGAATCAACTTGTAGTTTCATTCTAGACCCGTTTGAAGTTGAAAACAATTTGTAGTTTCATTCCAGACTCGTTTGAAGTTGAAAACAACTTGTAGCTTCATTTTTGGTTGTTTAAAATTAGAATCAACTTTTAGTTTCATTCTTGACTCGTTTGAGCCTGTAAGAAACTTGTTGTTTCATTATTGGCTAGATTGAAGTTGGAAACAACATGTAGCTTCATTCCAGAGTTGTTTGAAGTTGAAAACAACTTGTAGCTTCATTTTCGGTTGTTTAAAATTAGAATCAACTTGTAGTTTCATTCTTGACTCGTTTGAGCCTGTAAAAAACTTGTTGCTTCATTATTGGCTAGATTGAAGTTGGAAACAACTTGTAGCTTCATTCCAGACTCGTTTAAAATTGAAAACAACTTGTAGCTTCATTTCCGGTTGTTTAAAATTAGATTCAACTTTTAGTTTCATTCTTGACTCGTTTAAGCCTGTAAACAACTTGTTGTTTCATTATTGGCTAGATTGAAGTTGGAAACAACTTGTAGCTTTATTCCAGACTCGTTTGAAGTTGAAAACAACTTGTAGCTCATTTTCGGTTGTTTAAAATTAGAATCAATTTGTAGTTTCATTCTTGACTCGTTTGAGCCCGGGAACAACTTGTTGCTTCATTATTGGCTAGATTGAAGTTGGAAACAACTTGTAGCTTCATTCTAGACTCGTTTAAAGTTGGAAACAACTTGTATCTTCATTTTCGGTTGTTTAAAATTAGAATCAACTTGTAGTTCCATTCTTGACTCGTTTGAGCCTGTAAACAACTTGTTGCTTCATTATTGGCTAGATTGAAGTCGGAACAACTTGTAGCTTCATTTTAGACTCGTTTGAAGTTGAAAACAACTTGTACCTTCATTTTCGGTTGTTTAAATTTAGAATCAACTTTCAGTTTCATTCTTGACTCGTTTAAGCCTGTAAACAACTTGTTACTTCATTATTGGCTAGATTGAAATTGGAAACAACTTGTAGCTTCACTCCAGACTCGTTTGAAGTTGAAAACAACTTGTAGCTTCATTTTCGGTTGTTTAAAATTATAATGAACTTGTAGTTTCATTCTTGACTCGTTTGAGCCCGGAAACAACTTGTTACTTTATTATCGGCAAGATTGAAGTTCGCGAAACAACATGTAGCTTCATTCCAGACTCGTTTGAAGTTGAAAACAACTTGTAGCTTCATTTTCGGTTGTTTAAAATTAGAATCAACTTGTAGTTTCATTCCAGACCCGCTTGAAGTTGAAAACACTTTGTAGTTTCATTCCAGACTCGTTTGAAGTTGAAAATAACTTGTAGCTTCATTTTCGGTTGTTTAAAATTAGAATCAACTTGTAGTTTCATTCTTGACTCGTTTGAGCCTGTAAAAAACTTGTTGCTTCATTATTGGCTAGATTGAAGTTGGAAACAACTTGTAGCTTCATTCCAGACTCTTTTGAAGTTGAAAACAACTTGTAGCTTCATTTTCGGTTGTTTAAAATTAGAATCAACTTGTAGTTTCATTCTTGACTCGTTTGAGCCTGTAAAAAACTTGTTGCTTCATTATTGGCTAGATTGAAGTTGGAAACAACTTGTAGCGTCATTCCAGACTCGTTTCAAATTAAAAACAACTTGTAGCTTCATTTTCGGTTGTTTAAAATTAGAATCAACTTGTAGTTCCATTCTTGACTCGTTTGAGCTTGTAAACAACTTGTTGATTCATTATTGGCTAGATTGAAGTCGGAAACAACTTGTTGATTCATTATTGGCAAGATTGAAGTTCGCGAAACAACATGTAGCTTCATTCCAGACTCGTTTGAAGTTGAAAACAACTTGTAGCTTCATTTTCGGTTGTTTAAAATTAGAATCAACTTGTAGTTTCATTCCAGACCCGCTTGAAGTTGAAAACACTTTGTAGTTTCATTCCAGACTCGTTTGAAGTTGAAAACAACTTGTAACTTCATTTTCGGTTGTTTAAAATTAGAATCAACTTTCAGTTTCATTCTTGACTCGTTTAAGCCTGTAAACAACTTGTTGCTTCATTATTGGCTAGATTGAAATTGGAAACAACTTGTAGCTTCACTCCAGACTCGTTTGAAGTTGAAAACAACTTGTAGCTTCATTTTCGGTTGTTTAAAATTATAATCAACTTGTAGTTCCATTCTTGACTCGTTTGAGCCCGGAAACAACTTGTTACTTTATTATTGGCTAGATTGAAGTTCGCGAAACAACATGTAGCTTCATTCCAGACTCGTTTGAAGTTGAAAACAACTTGTAGCTTCATTTTCGGTTGTTTAAAATTAGAATCAACTTGTAGTTTCATTCCAGACCCGTTTGAAGTTAAAAACAATTTGTAGTTTCATTCCAGACTCGTTTGAAGTTATAAACAACTTGTAGCTTCATTTTCGGTTGTTTAAAATTAGAATCAACTTGTAGTTTCATTCTTGACTCGTTTGAGCCTGTAAAAAACTTGTTGCTTCATTATTGGCTAGATTGAAGTTGGAAACAACTTGTAACTTCATTCCAGAGTTGTTTGAAGTTGAAAACAACTTGTAGCTTCATTTTCGGTTGTTTAAAATTAGAATCAACTTGTACTTCATTCTTGACTCGTTTGAGCCTGTAAAAAACTTGTTGCTTCATTATTGGCTAGATTGAAGTTGGAAACAAGTTGTAGCGTCATTCCAGACTCGTTTGAAATTGAAAACAACTTGTAGCTTCATTTTCGGTTGTTTAAAATTAGAATCAACTTTGAGTTTCATTCTTGACTCGTTTAAGCCTGTAAACAATTGTTGCTTCATTATTGGCTAGATTGAAGTTGGAAACAACTTGTAGCTTCATTCCAGACCCGTTTGAAGTTGAAAACAACTTGTAGCTTCATTCTAGACTCGTTTGAAGTTGAAAACAACTTGTAGCTTCATTTTCGGTTGTTTAAAATTATAATCAACTTGTAGTTTCATTCTTGACTCGTTTGAGCCTATAAAAAACTTGTTGCTTCATTATTGGCTAGATTGAAGTTGAAAACAACTTGTGGATTCATTCCAGACTCGTTTGAAGTTGAAAACAACCTATAGCTTCATTTTAAGTTGTTTAAAATTAGAATCAAGTTGTAGTTTCAATCTTGACTCGTTTGAGCCCGGGAACAACTTGTTGCTTCATTATTGGCTAGATTGAAGTTGGAAACAACTTGTAGCTTCATTCTAGAATCGTTTAAAGTTGAAAACAACTTGTAGCTTCATTTTCGGTTGTTTAAAATTAGAATCAACTTGTAGTTCCATTCTTGACTCGTTTGAGCCTGTAAACAACTTGTTGCTTCATTATTGGCTAGATTGAAGTTGGAAACAACTTGTAGCTTCATTTTAGACTCGTTTGAAGTTGAAAACAACTTGTATCTTCATTTTCGGTTGTTTAAAATTAGAATCAACTTTCAGTTTCATTCTTGACTTGTTTAAGCCTGTAAACAACTTGTTGCTTCACTATTGGCTAGATTGAAGTTGGAAACAACTTGTAGCTTCATTCCAGACTCGTTTGAAGTTGAAAACAACTTGTAGCTTCATTTTCGGTTGTTTAAAATCAGAATCAAGTTGTAGTTTCATTCTTGACTCGTTTGAGCCCGGGAACAACTTGTTGCTTCATTATTGGCTAGATTGAAATTGGAAACAACTTGTAGCTTCATTCCAGACTCGTTTGAAGTTGAAAACAACTTGTAGCTTCATTTTCGGTTGTTTAAAATTATAATGAACTTGTAGTTTCATTCTTTACTCGTTTGAGCCCGGAAACAACTTGTTACTTTATTATTGGCTAGATTGAAGTTCGCGAAACAACATGTAGCTTCATTCCAGACTCGTTTGAAGTTGAAAACAACTTGTAGCTTCATTTTCGGTTGTTTAAAATTAGAATCAACTTGTAGTTTCATTCCAGACCCGTTTGAAGTTGAAAACAATTTGTAGTTTCATTCCAGACTCGTTTGAAGTTGAAAACAACTTGTAGCTTCATTTTCGGTTGTTTAAAATTAGAATCAACTTGTAGTTTCATTCTTGACTCGTTTGAGCCTATAAAAAACTTGTTGCTTCATTATTGGCTAGATTGAAGTTGGAAACAGCTTGTAGCTTTATTCCAGACTCGTTTGAAGTTGAAAACAACTTGTAGCTTCATTTTCGGTTGTTTAAAATTAGAATCAACTTGTAGTTTCATTCTTGACTCGTTTGAGCCTGTAAAAAACTTGTTGCTTCATTATTGGCTAGATTGAAGTTGGAAACAACTTGTAGCTTCATTCCAGACTCGTTTGAAATTGAAAACAACTTGTAGCTTCATTTTCGGTTGTTTAAAATTGAAATCAACTTTTAGTTTCATTCTTGACTCGTTTAAGCCTGTAAACAACTTGTTGCTTCATTATTGGCTAGATTGAAGTTGGAAACAACTTGTAGCTTCATTCTAGACTCGTTTGAAGTTGAAAACAACTTGTAGCTTCATTTTCGGTTGTTTAAAATTAGAATCAACTTGTAGTTTCATTCTTGACTCGTTTGAGCCTATAAAAAACTTGTTGCTTCATTATTGGCTAGATTGAAGTTGGAAACAGCTTGTAGCTTCATTCCAGACTCGTTTGAAGTTGAAAACAACTTGTAGCTTCATTTTCTGTTGTTTAAAATTAGAATCAACTTGTAGTTTTATTCTTGACTCGTTTGAGCCCGGAAACAACTTGTTGCTTTATTATTGGCTAGATTGAAGTTGGAAACAACTTGTAGCTTCATTCTAGACTCGTTTAAAGTTGAAAACAACTTGTAGCTTCATTTTCGGTTGTTTAAAATTAGATTCAACTTTTAGTTTCATTCTTGACTCGTTTAAGCCGGTAAACAACTTGTTGCTTCATTCCTGTTACTTTCTCAAAATCCATGTAGAACCCTTGATGTAGTATTTGTACTTATAAATTTTTGTTGGTCCTGGATCTTAAATATTGGACGTAGGGATGGGCATTCATCCCTCCCCGCTCGATCCGGATCCGATCACTGCCCTGCTCGGTCCGAAATTCTGGGACACTGCGGGAAACAGGGTAAGTGTTATAAAAAATTGTAATAATATATATTTTAAAATTTCAAAATTGCTGTTTATTTATATTATAAATCAATTTTAGTGTGATTTGATGTTGAAAATATGAGATAATATCATTTTGTTAGTGTATTACGAGTTAGTAGTTTGTTTGTTTTGTTAAAAAGCATATTATTTATTATAAATTGATTATTTTACGTAAAAAATGAAATTCCCGAATCCCCGTCGGGGTCCCCGTTTCCCGTTTGTGGCGGGGATCCACTACACCGTATTTGGCCTATTGCAACAACAAATGTCAACAATATTGCAAAAAATGTTGCTATAGGCAATTGCTACCCTTTTGCAATATTTTCTGAAAATGTTACCTAAAACTGAAAAGTGTTGCATGCCTCGTAAGTTTTTCAAAAATCTTAAAATTTTGATCCCAATTGTAACACTTTGTCAAACGTTACAATAGTTTACAACAATTTTATAAATTGGAACCAAAAAAATAGACGGGTTTCTTTATTTTTGTTGGCGGGCTACAAATCAAAACCCACAAAATAAACCCCCAAAACCAAACAACCCCTCCCCCCAAAACAGAATCCCCCCCACTCTTACGCTACTGTCTTTCCACTCTTCTCTCACGCTGCACATCTTCAAAATCCTCTCCTCTCTCACGCTGCAAATCTTCAATATCAATCAAGGTAAAATTCTTATCTTTGTCCTAATTAATATTTCGATTAGGGTTTTGTGTTCTTATTTTGTTAAGTTTAGAGCTTAATTTTTTAGGGTTTTCTATCTTTTTTATGTTCTTATTCATTTTCTTATTAGGGTAAGATTGGAGAGTTATAAATGTTGCTCTGTATCTTTATCAATTTGATCTCTGACTATTTTGTTTGCTGTTTTCGAAGTAAATTCTGATACCCAACTTTGAGTTATCAAGTGGGTTGTGTTTACTTGTGTTGATTTGCTGTGAAGTTGAGTTTTTTTTTTTTGATAATTTTTATGGAGTTTCAATTAAAGCATTATTTTGGATTATGGGTTGGTTTGTTTTGGTGTTTTTGTGGTTCTGATTGTGAATTTTAGGTTTTTTGCCGTAATTATGTACTTGGGTTTGGAGGGAGTGAGATTTTAGCACTTGGGTCTACATTGGGAAAGTAATTTGTGGAGCTTAGTAAGTGAAATTTGAGACTTTGGAGAGAGAAAAAAATCCTCATTCGAGATTCTGGGCGTGGTCGGGAATGTGCATTGAATTCAGGGATGGGCCCGCGTGCCCTTCTCTAATTAGATGTTTGGTCTTTCATCATACTCAGGATGTAAAAATAGCTAACTCTCTACTAGTACGTCTTTAATAACAAAGATCACCTCACGACAAACTTAAAAAATAAAATATATGAAAAACAACTGTGCTTTTAAATAAATATCAAATCCAATATGACCATAATTAATTATAATGATTATAACAACAGTATAAGAGTGACTAGTACAACAATTTATATCATGTGAAAAAAAATAAATAGTTGATTTTAATTAATAACGAGCGAGTTGCAAATCGAACAAGTTAATATTAAGGATTGACTATAATAATATCGAATTAGTCACGGAAATCGAACCAGCTACGAATATTATGTTAATTAGTGTGGGGCAAACTTAATTACACTCATAATCCACGCACGTGCAAAAAGGAGCCACATAAGTTATTCGATTATTATCCCCACGGATGCAACAAACTTGTATGTGTTTTTCACCGAAGTTTGGACAATTGTATATTGTGCAAAAATAAAGAAGTTAAGCATAGAAACACGCACAACAACAATAACTGACTTATCATCTTTGATTTTATATTCGGCTCCGATGCCAAATTTATTTATTTTTTAAATAAGGAGAAAATCTCAAATGATACTAGTTAGTTAAACATACAGATGAATCACTTAAATGATATCATGACAAATTCACACCAGAGGTTGCAGCAAACAAATATTTTAAATTCATCTAAAATATAAACTCAAGTTTTTAAGTTCTTTGGAGAATTTAAAAACCTGGTGCGTTAAGACTATTTAGTTTGGAGTCATTGACCCAAAACTCATAAAGTTAAAATGTCTAAAGTTTTTGTATATGATATCTCAAATATTGTAAACCAACACTTTCACGTATAGATGACGTTTTTAAGAGAGATATGTTCAGGAAAAAGAAGCATATACTAGCTTTCAGCTTTTCATAATATCGTGCTTAGATGCTGATGACCATAAATAGCTTTTAAATGCCAAAAAAAAATAAATATATATTAGATTATGTTTTGAACATGTTTTATTCAATAAAAATTATTGGATTTAATAAATTGAGTTCTTTTGGATTGAAAGCATACACACACTATTGTTGTGTTTGCTCGGGTGATTATAATGTAGTTGCCGTATGATTTTTTATTATGAATTATTTTCTTTTTTTCTAAAGAAACCAATCATAATAATTTTATTTATTTTTATTTATTTATTTTTTAGATTCTCCTCGACCAAATCTAATATGTATACTATATTTGTGAATGCCTAACTCACGTCAAGTAAAGAACGGAGTGATTAGGAATTTAGGATAAAAAAAATTTGCACAAGGAACATAGAATCGGTCGCATTAGTAAAGAATTCTCTTGGAGTGGGAGACGGGTCAGGAAAATTATTCAAGGATCAAACCAATTGGGGAAAAAAACCCTCAATACTAATAACATGGCTAAAATGGGCTGGGTAAGGCGACATAAGCTGGACTTGTTATAATTATACATTTCCTTTTTTTCGGTATCGATAGTATGTATATATATCTTACTCTGTGCTACTAAAAATAAAAATACCAAAACTTTTTTTTCCATAAAAAATACCAAAACTTTTTTTTTTTGTCATAAAAAATACCAAAACTTTAGTTCGTCGGGTTTTTGTTTTCGATTCTCTAATTTTTATATAAATAATACTACCAATAAGGCAATAACTTGTAATACTAGCACATATCTTACAATAATATATATTAAAATAATTTTAATAAGAATATATATCATAAAAATAATTAGGGGCCGTTTGGTTCAACTCGGGAAAACGGAATAGAATTCTGAAAGGAAACGAAGAGAAAGGAAAAGAATGATGTTGAATTGTATTACCTGTTTGTTTTAGTCCAGAAATGGAATGAAAAGTTGTATGATTAATTTTATATCTAATTATTCAAATATCACATAACTTGAAAAAAAGTTAGTAATATTTATGTTTATAAAGATATTTTTATTTTTATTTTTATAAATTAATATAATTTATTGTTTAAAAATATTATTATTTATTTGATTGACTTGACTTATAGATTATATCAAAATTCTTTTTAATTTATGTGACGCCCTCCAAATCCGGGTCATAGACTTGGGGGTCACACCACAACAATATAGACCTGTAAACCATAATAATGTATGCATTGACCCTAAACATCCACGGATCGCTCCAGGTTATAGTATGAAACAAGCCACAACTTAAGTTATATTACAATACGTCAAATCCCAATCCACATCTTACCACTTACAAACATAAAACGCAGTGCTTACACACAACGATACTCAAAAGTTTATAATATCAGCAACTCCTAGCAAGGCTTCCCAACACTCATCCTGATACCTTAGCTTGATGGCTAGCCTGTGGGTCCTCGCTAACAGTAGTCTCTTTCTTCACTGGAAAAGATCATAAGGCATCGCAAGAGTGAGCTTACAGCTCAGCAAGTAATATAAACAATAAACTGAAGTTCAACATTTATCAACAAGAATGAATCAAGGCATCAAATTCCCTTTTTAAAACAATGATTAGAATTGGATATTCATATTTTTATTTAAAAACCAAGGTTAGGCTGCTGATCAGTCACGCACTAACCCCGAGCCAGGTACATACCAAGCTCTATCACTGGATCCAAGGCACACATTGGCCTAATGACCACGAATCTGGTCTGACCACGAATCTGGTCCACATTTATAAAACCATCCAATTCTTTAACAATATAATGAAATCAACAATATTTCAATAAATCAGAATCAATACCATTGGAACAGAAGCAATATTACCAAAACAGAGTCATAATCGTCAAATCAGAATCATGATAATTAGTGGGGCAATACCTATCAGGATCAAAGGACAATTCAGAAGTAGGTTTAAATATCCTCACAATATGTTTGAAGAATGTCTTGAGGTTGAAAGAAAGATCAAGTATATGGTGAAGCTAATCTGAGGTTTTGTAGAGAAAACAATGTAAGTGAGAATAGCTTGAGGTTTCAAATATGTTTAACTTGTAGGAATTTTAAGTGTTAGGGTGTATATGTGTGAACATTCTTCCAAAGAGTAGGGCGGTTAACGAAACGAATATTTAATGAAATATTCGGTATTCGAATTCGTTTAACATTATTCGTATTCGTTTGTTAACAAATACAAATACGAATTCAAATCTTAAAAAATATTCGGTTTGTTAACTAATACAAATTCGAATAGGTATTCGCTATTCCTTTAATTATTCGGAAATTAAATTATATATATATATATATATTATTTTATATTATATAGAAAAATATTATATTTTTATTTAATAAGATTATGTACTGGTAAGGGGAGCTCTTCTAGTTATAGCCACAGACCGACAAATCAGAAACAAAATGTCACACCTTCTGGTTTATCCAGGTTTGTTCAATCAGTAATTTGAATTTTATATTATTTGAGTTGGATGACTGTAGTCTGTATTATTAGTATTTTTTATAGTTTGCTTGAATTGGTGAAATATGGGAGTTTATAACTTTTGTCACGTGTCAGCAGTTTAGTTATTTTTTTTATTTTCTTTTAAATGAGTGCCTTAAACGAATATGAATAGTTCGTGAACTTAACCGAATACGAATACGAATACAAATAACTATTCGGATTATAAACGAATACAAATCCGAATATGTATATTTAAACCGAATACAAATACAAAAATTATAGTATTCGTTTCGAATTCGTTTCGTTAACACCCCTACCAAAGAGTAATATAGGTATTTGGCAAGACGTTGTATAACGTAGTGAAGTATTGTAGCATATAGGCTTGTACTGTTTGGTCATTCAAGGATGGAAAAATAACATGGCAAATGATTTGTGTTGTCAAGTCTCAAAGAAATGGGTATAAGTCTAATTGAAATCAAAATCAAGGTTCAGCTCGTAATTTAGGTGTTGAAAGGATTGAATAAGGTTTATCAATAATCAGGATCAATAGCACAATATAGCCACAGATGCATTTCCAAGTTCATCCAGGATAACAACATCATATACAGAAGAGTGACTTAAGGAATTTACAAAAGTATAAGTTGAGAATAGAGCACTTGCCTTATCCTGAAGATTCACTTCTTTCTATAGCTTTCACTAAACAGAATCACTCCAATACTACTTGCTTTCCCTTTCTAAGCCTGTCCTTCTCTGATAATCACAATATTCATCTATCAATACTCCATCTTATATCATTCTATTTGTTTCATAATCGAAACAAGCTTCTAGCTACCCTTCGTTTCACTTAAATCCGATATACGGTTGAAAAGATACTAATAAAACAATCATACAGTGTTCACATAAGTATTTCATATATCAATCAAGTAACACATAGCACATAACACATAAGTTACTCAATAAAATAACCTTTCAGAAAAGGTTTGGGGTTAAAATGATTTTTCTGGTATTTGTTATGAATTCTTAAACATTTTTCGGAATAAAAACAGGTAAAAGAATCAATTTATAATTAAATAAACAAGTTTAAATACTCGAAATAAAGTTCGAAATCACTTGAAATCAATTAACAAACCTTCGATATACTTTAGAATAATTTTCTAAAGCTTGAAACTATTTTTCTGGATTTTTAAAACAATTAAAACATTTAAATCTAATTAATAAATCAATTAAAATCAATTAATAAATAATTAAAACAATTAATCAATTAATATTTAAATTAATTGACTAATTATAATAATTAATTACTAATTAAAATTAATTAATAAATTGAATTAGATTTGTTTTTGAATAAAGAAATAATTAAAAACTATTTTTGAAAATAAATAATTGATTTTTAAAATAAAAATAAATCAACTAATACTGTTTTTAAAAGTTTTTGAAACTTCAAGGTTTGAAACGCAACTTTCGAAACTTAAGGGACTAAATTGAAAAATCAGAAAGTATAGGGGCCAAACTTCTCTTCAAAACGTCGGGGGCTAAACTGCAATTTTTGCAGTCGGCGCAGCCCCGACGCCGGAGACGGCAAAATCGGCCACCAATGGCCACCAGATGCTCCAGATATGAACTACAGGCTACCACAAACTTGTTCCAAGCATCAGATCACCTGTACAAGGCCGGAATCGGCCGTATTAACTCGAAGAAACTCGCCGTCGCCGGCGAGTTTTCTTCGTGTCGATTCGTTCGATTCCTGAACCTATGGTACAATTTAAACACATGTATACACTCCTGGAGACATGACAAACATGATGGTATCCTCTAATTTCACTTCTACCTCCTGGATTAAAAAGCCCTAATTTTCAATTGAAAACATTCATCGTGCATAAACCCTAATTTCATGAATTCGAGAATTAAACTCTATTTTGAACATGTTATTGAACTCCAAATCATGCATATGATATACCAAAATGATCAGGAGAAGATTATCTACAACATGGAAGCATGAAATCACATAAAACACATCAAAATCAAAAAGCCCTAATTTAACCCTAGTTAATTCGAATTTTAAAACTCAAATTACTTCTAACCTGTGAATCTAGAATGGTTTTGGATACTGGATATGGATTCTACGCTTCGATATCTTCGATTTGACTGCTTGCACGCTCGATTCTGAGTCCGATAACGTCCTCAAATCTTCGATTGAACTCCAAGAACACGAAGAACGATAACCCGGTTTTCTCTCGATTCTCGTGTATGGAAATGATAATTATGAAAAATAAAATAATAATTATCCTATTTATAATTACGAATAACTGGCCCCCATTTGGATCATATCGGATATAAACTACACTTCTTAATCATTAAGTATTAATAAAACTGATCCGTTCGGGACCGACTTTAAAGATAAATATTAAATACACACATTACGAGAAACTTATGGGGCTCCGAGCTTTGTCTGGCACGAAGTACGAAAATATAATGCTTGTGTCAAGATAATTTGGGGTGTTAAAATTATCCGGTGTACCCAATTATTGATACGATAAATAATAATAAAATATTCACAAAATCGTTCCGAAAATCTTTCACGTAAATCCGTACACCAGATGGGAAAAGTTAAAACACGAAAGTTGTTCAGAATGTCTCAAATAACCAACCGGCGAAACTTTCCTGGAAGCCCCCCGGGGTTTAATTATCGAGTAAACGGGTTTAAAATCAATTTAATAATACTATTTTATAATATACTTAACTAAATCCTTAAATCAAATATCAATTCATATAATAATCCATAATTTGCCAAATGAGTGCCTAAATTCTCCATATCTTGATCTGATCATATAAAAATTATAATTTAACAAGTCATAACATACATAGACGATCATTCAACAAGTCACTTAACATATAATTCACAATTAATTCACATAATATTCACAAAATATTTACATACTGGTATAAATAAACACATGTCGAAATCCCGGATATTACATCCTTCCCCCCTTAAAAGGATTCTGTCCTCAGAATCTGCTAAGAAAATAAGTGAGGATATTTCTCACACATATCACTTTCTAACTCCCGAGTTGATTCTTCAACTTTTGGGTTTCTCCACAATACTCTCACTATTTTCACCACTTTATTCCTTAACACTTTTTCCTTCCTATCTAGAATCTCTATTGGATTCTCAACATAAGACAAATCTGCCTGAAGTTCTACTGGCTCGTATTCTATCACATGCCTAGAATCTGGATAATACTTCTTAAGCATTGACATATGAAAGACGTTATGAATATGCTCCATATGTGGGGGTAACGCTAACTCATAAGCCACTTTACCAACTCGCCTCAAGATCTCGAATGGTCCGACGTATCTGGGACTTAGCTTTCCTTTCTTGCCAAATCGGGATAGTCCTTTCCAGGGCGAAATCTTCAGTAATACAGGTTCTCCTTCTTCAAATTCCATATCCTTCCTGGCTTGATCCGCGTACTTTCTCTGACGATTCTGTGCTGCAATCAGTCTTCTTTGAATGGTTTCAATAACTTCCTTCGTCTGCTGAACTAGTTCTGGCCCAAGTAATTTGCGTTCTCCTACTTCATCCCAACATACGGGTGAACGACATTTACGTCCATACAGAGCTTCATAAGGAGGCATTCCGATGCTTGCATGATAACTATTGTTGTATGAGAATTCCACTAACGGTAGATGTTCATCCCAATTGCCTTTAAAGTCGATAGCACAGACACGTAGCATATCCTCGATTGTTTGAATAGTCCTTTCACTCTGACCATCAGTTTGTGGATGATAAGCAGTGCTCATATTCAATCTGGTGCCCAAGCATTCCTGAAAGCTCTTCCAGAATCTCGAATTGAATCGTGGATCTCGATCGGATACGATTGATACGGGAACTCCGTGACGAACGACGATCTCCTTCAGATACATATGGACTAACTTGTCTAATGAGAATCTTTCGTTAATGGGAAGGAAATGAGCTGACTTAGTTAGTCTGTCTACAACAACCCATATGGCATCGTGATTTGCCCTCGTTCTAGGTAATCCAACTATAAAATCCATCGCAATATGCTCCCATTTCCATTCTGGAATCTCCAGGGGTTGTAACAATCCACTCGGTCGCTGGTGTTCTGCCTTCACTCTTTGACACGTATAACATTTACTTACCCACTCTGCAATCTCTTTCTTCATATCTGGCCACCAATAATTCTCTTTCAAATCTCTATACATTTTAGTGCTCCCGGGGTGAATTGAATAAGCGGAACTATGTGCTTCACTTAAAACTTCATCTTTCAACTCCTGTACTGGTGGAATCCATATCCTAGAAGAAAATCTTAGAATACCTTGATCATCTTTCTGAGTACAAAGTTCTTCCCCAACTAACTTATTAACATCCTGTTCCATTACGGTCTCTTGACATTTCCTTATCTTTTCTAGTAACTCTGGTTGAAAAATCATTGCATATAATCCAGCTTCTGAGGGTTCACTCACTCTAACTTCTATTTCCAGCTTTTCGAATTCTCTATATATTTCCTTGGGTAACGTCAACACATTCAGTCTTTCTTTCCTGCTCAAAGCATCTGCCACTACATTTGCCTTTCCAGGGTGATAATTGATAGTGCAATCATAATCCTTTATCAATTCTAACCACCTTCTCTGCCTCATATTAAGCTCCTTCTGCGTAAAGATATACTTTAGACTCTTATGATCTGTGTAGATTTCACACTTTTCTCCATATAAATAATGTCTCCAAATCTTCAATGCAAACACTATGGCTGCTAGCTCTAAATCATGTGTAGGATACTTCTGCTCATGGGGTTTGAGTTGTCTGGATGCATAAGCAATGACTTTGTCATGTTGCATCAACACACAACCCAATCCCTTATGAGAAGCATCACTATAAATTACAAAATTCCCTTGCTCATCTAGAAGTGATAACACTGAGGCTGATACTAACCTTTTCTTCAATTCCTGGAAACTTTCTTCACACTTTTCAGTCCACACAAACTTTTCTTCTTTCCAGGTAAGCCTCGTCATTGGTACAGCAATCCTTGAGAAATCTTGAACAAATCTTCTATAATAACCTGCCAAACCCAAGAAACTTCTAACTTCTGTTGGTGTCCTTGGCCTTTCCCAATTCATAATTGCCTCAATCTTGGAGGGATCTACTTTAATTCCTTCTTTACTGACTATATGACCTAGAAATTGAACCTCTTGTAACCAGAATTCACACTTTGAAAACTTAGCATACAACTTCTCTCTTCTCAATGTCTCTAAAGCCATCCTTAAGTGGGTTGCATGGTCCTCCGTGGTTTTTGAATAAATCAAAATATCATCTATGAAAACAATCACAAATTTATCCAAATATGGTTTAAAGACTCTGTTCATTAAATCCATAAAAGCTGCGGGGGCATTGGTTAATCCAAAGGCCATTACTAAGAACTCATAGTGACCATATCGGGTTCTAAAAGCTGTTTTAGGTATATCTTCTTGTTTAATCTTTAGCTGATGGTATCCCGATCTTAAATCAATCTTCGAAAAACATCTCGCTCCCTTCAATTGGTCAAACAAATCATCTATACGAGGTAATGGGTATCTATTCTTAATAGTTAACTTATTAAGTTCCCGATAATCAATACATAATCTCATACTACCATCCTTCTTCTTCACAAACAACACTGGTGCTCCCCACGGGGATACACTGGGTCTAATCACTCCCTTCTCTAACAAATCTTGTAACTGGGTTGCCAATTCCTTCATTTCTACTGGTGCCATTCTATATGGGGCTTTAGATACTGGTTCGGTTCCAGGTGCTAAATCTATTGCAAATTCAATTTCTCTATCTGGAGGTAATCCGGGTAACTCATCTGGAAATACATCTGGGAACTCGTTTACTACAGGAATATCTTCAAGCTTCACAAGTTCTCGACTCTGATCAGTTACATATGCTATATAAGCTTCACAACCTTGACGTAACAATCTCTTCGTTTGAATCATAGTCAAAAACTTCTTTACCTATTTCTGCCCTCGAAATACTATCGTCTTCTCATTCGGTGTTTTTAACATCACCTTTTTACTACGACAATCTATCTGAGCATTATGCTTCGATAACCAATCCATCCCTAAAATAACATCAAACTCTCCCAACTTGAAAGGTATCAAGTCGGCACAAAATTTCTTTCCTAAGATCTCAACTTCACAATTCCTATAAACTTGGCTAACAGGGACACGTTCCTGATTAGCCAACTCTATATTCATAACCTCATTAAGCAATTCTATAGGACAATTCAACTTAGGCACAAAATCTTCAGAAATAAACGATCTAGTAGCTCCAGAATCAATCAAAACCTTGGCACATAAAGAATTCACAGTAAGCGTACCTGCCACCACATCTGCATCCTGGACTGCATCCCTCATAGTCATGTTGTAGGTTCTGGCTTTAGGAACTTCTGGGACTACTGGAGTGGATCCCATAATTCTAAGTGTAGGGTTACCTGGAGCTGGTACTTTGCAATCCCTCACCATATGTCCTGGTTTTCCACACCTAAAACATGTTATCCCAGCTGCTGGAGTCCTATTTGGTTGGTTCCTTGCTGGTTGGTCTCGAATCATTGGGTTCCGTGCTGGTGGGTTCTGACATTCCCTAGAATAGTGTCCCTTCTGGTTACACTTATAACACACCACATTCAATCTATTACAGATTCCCCCGTGTCTCTTTCCACATATCTGGCACTCCGGCAGTGGAGGCCTTGGTTGATTTCCAATAGCTGTACGGTTACCTTGTCCACTACCACCTACATCTGGCTTCTTAAAAGTGGGATTTCTCCCCTGCTGAAATTTCCCTTTCTTCGGGTGATTAAAGTTCTGAAACCTTCCCTGTTGAAACTGTCCCTCGTGATGCTCTGGCTTACGCTTCTTTCCCTCTTTCTCTTTCTGAGACATTTCGCTTTCCGTTTCCGCTATCATTGCCTTCTGAACTACAGCTGCATAAGTATCTAATTCCAGTATGGCTACTTTTCCCCTGATCCATGCTTTTAACCCCTGTTGGAATCTCTTAGCTCTTTTCCTGTCGGTATCTAAATAGGTCGGAACAAACCTAGCCAATTCAGCAAACTTTTTCTCATACTCAGCCACAGACATGCCCCCTTGCTTCAATTCTAAAAACTGCAACTCCATTCGATCCTGGAGAAATTGAGGAAAGTATTTCTCCAAAAACAACTCCTTAAACCTACCCCAGGTAACATCCTCTGTCCCTTCCATTGCTCTCACAGACTCCCACCAATAGGTGGCCTCCTCCTTCAGATAATAACTAGCAAACTCAGTCTTCTGCTCATCCCTCACTTTGACTAACACAAATGCCTTTTCAATTTCTTTCAACCATACCCTAGCCTCAATAGGGTCCGCTGAACCCTTAAACTCTGGGGGATTAACAGACTGAAAGTTTTTGAAAGTAACCTGGGGATTAGCCTGCCTTTCCTGCTGCTGAGTCAGGTTGGCAGTCTGTTGGGCCAAGATCTGAAGAATCTGGGCCATTGTAGGTTCTGGATTGTTATTATCATTGTTATCATCACGGTTGTTTGCACGGTTTTGTCTTCTGGGAGGCATGGCTCTGTAAAGAAACAAGCAGTTTATTTAATCTCTAAAACTTTTAACAATCATTTTTAGAAAACAGAATATTTCTTTTTGAAAACATTTTTAATCATTTAATTAAATAAATCACATGCTTCTTTACAGAACAGAGTGATGATGAAAGAAACAAGGTTTATATCAGGTACAGTTGGCAAGATAAATAAAACAAGTGTAATATGTAAAGTAAGTAAAACAGGTGCAATAAGGTAAAAGACAATATGAAAAGGAAAGTTCTGATATATATAAAGAGCTGGGGGTACATCAGCGCAAGCGCTTGTCAAAAGTAAAGTAGAACATCCAACCTACGCACTAGTCAGCACCGCTAGTCTATACAGGGTCAAAATTGGCTGACGATATACTACACACTACACACTAATATACATGGTACCACCACTCTGTAACTACCACCGTCTAACTCCAAGGAAAAGTAGGACCTCCAAGCTTGTCCAACTCCTTCATCATCCATATGGCCCACTCTACTAGATCACCGTAGGTACTCTGATCTTCAGCTGCGGCACTAAGCTTTGCCCTTGCGATCTCCCTGACGGTCACAATCTCCTGCCTCAGCTCTCGCTCAGCTCTACCAGGGTCCATCATCTGGATAACACGCTCTAACTCCCTAACCTGCCCAAGAAGGTACTGGCGCTCCATCCTCATCGCCTCATACTCATGGTAAGGAACAGGGTGCTGTGCTGTACGAAAGGAGGTATGAACAGAGGAACCTCGGGTGGAACTGGGGGTACTGGGTGGGGGTCCAGGTATGAAAGGCCTAGCATGAGAGGTCGAGGCTATGTCTCTGGGAGGAACTACTGCTGCTGCAGCCAACACCTCCTCCAAAGTGGGTGAAACAGGAGGGTGAGGCTCTGGTATCTGAGGGGGTGGGGGTCCATTAACAGTGGTGTCTGAATGCTGGGGATATAGGGGAATGATAGGGTCTGACATCGTGAATACCTGAAAGTCATGTGATAAAACATATATAAGAATCCCTGATAATAAGAACACCTGTTAGTCACTATTACTCACCCCTCAACGTTCTATCTACCTATCACTCACTTCTAATCTTAATCCCTCTACCCGACCCGATAATCTAGGCTTGTTTCATTGACTCATAACCTGTAGCTCTGATACCAACCTGTGACGCCCTCCAAATCCGGGTCATAGACTTGGGGGTCACACCACAACAATATAGACCTGTAAATCATAATAATGTATGCATTGACCCTAAACATCCACGGATCGCTCCAGGTTATAGTATGAAACTGATAAGTGGTATTTATACACACTTATAGGCCTTCATTTCCGCTTAAATTGGTTGGTTGTACTTAAGTGTTTAGTGTCTTTTGATGTGTTTTTATTGTTTTTCTCACTACGCCATAAGTGCTCATATGCAACGCTCAGGAGTGTTGCCTTATACCCCAAATGGTGTTGCCTTAGGCACGAAATCGAGATATGCAACACTTCCTGAGCGTTGCATATGCGAGCCTTGCCTTTGACCTATAAGGCAACGCTTATGGCTATCTAATGCAACACGACTATCCATTGCATTATACCTATAATGCAACACCACAATTTCATAAAGGCAACACTTATTGGTGTTGCCCCTAAAGATGGACACGCAACAAAGGTGGGTCCCACTTCATCTGCCACGTCAGCTGGGTCCCTCCTGACACGTCACCTGGCACGTAAGCTGGGTCCATCTGCCACGTCATTGATGAGTCACTTGCCATGTCATTGATGAGTCACTTGCCACGTCATAGTTGGGCCCCACATGATCCGAATTTTTAGTGGGTCCCACATAGCTTTTGCAACACTAAATATTGTAATATGCAACACTGGCAACACTGATAAATGATATATGAAACACTAAATAAATTCAAAATTGCAACACTGGAAAAAGTAAAATGCAACACTTTTTATAAAAATTTTGCAATAGCAGTTTTGGACATTCATAAATCCCTTCCTAATTAAACAAGCCATCAACCAACAAAGCAACCCTGTCATAATCTTCTACCAAACCAACAGTCACAAAATCCAACTAACTACCAATCCCAACAACCAACAAAATAGCTAAGTACTGAATCTTTCAATGGCTTAAGACAATAACAAATCTGCCATACTACATAGATTAAGTTCAAAATAGCCAACTCTTAATAGTTCTAGATAATAGCAGAATAACAGGACTATGATGTGGCCCCTCCTTGAGTCACAGGAGTGCCGTTGTCATCTTGATCACTGGACACCGTAGCACAAAAGTCCCCGATATTTAATTTTAGATCAGGATTTGCATCCCCTAGTTTTTTCAGTACCCAAGTTAAATTTTCCTGCACTTTGCGGTTAACTTTGGCTTCCAGTTCAATTTCTAAGTCATGCTTGATCTTTGTGGTCAACTCCTGCACATATTGTTCCGTAGGAATTGCTGCCGAACCAGAGCATTGACCAGTTTCCTTTGTACCGGCTCTTCCTACTAGCCAATCACGTGAATGTTCCTTGTCGCCGCTAACCATTAAATTTGCTTCAACTTCTTGTCCAGAAGTAACTAGTTTCTTGATCGCGGTCTACAAGAAAATGATACACCAGATTATAAAATGAATTATGAAGATAGATTTAATACTACTTGAAATGTCCTTACCATTCTTTTTTCCACTTTTTCAGTATTTGACTTGTACTCTTGCCCGGGTTTTCGCTTACGGGTTTCCAGAAACACTTCCGCATCTGTTGGCGAGGCAAGGTCGGGGCTTTTCTTTTTCTGCAATTATTGAAGAAAAGGAAAACAATTTAGCTCAATTTGAATTCAGTAGAAGTTAATGGGCATCAATTGCATCTGAAAATGATCAATTAATGGACATGTACTGTTATCCAAAATTCACTTTCACAGTATATTATAAGATAAGGATATATACCATCTCCTCCCGAACTTGTGCTAGTGTTTTTGGGCCCATAGTGTGTGTCTCAGTTAAATTACTACGACGGGCAGTATTGTTCCTTGCCAGTTTCTAGAAAATAAAAGAGAAAAATAATAAAATTTACATTAATCTTGTAGTTATCCTTGTAAATCAGGCAGAACATAGATTATGCAGATTACATAATTTTTTAAATAGCATGCTAATTAAATGTAATTAAATTAGCATCCAACATAGTAGATATAATACCTTAACTTCATCATCTCCCCAGTATGCCAGGAGCAGTTTAAAGTCCTCTAGTGAAATTTCTTGAGGCCTTTTTTCCAACCTCTCCGCGTCAGTTTCAAGGCTGGTATAGTACTTGGTCTTAAAACGACTTTTGTGAAGCCTCCAAGCAGCATTGAGTGTGTTGTACACCCATTTTCTACCTTGTTCAGGAATGACATACTTAGCCTAAAAATGTAAATATCGAACATAAAATCAGTTATTTATACTGTTACGATATAATGCAAAATTAAGTATGAACTAATGCAATTGTGTGGACTACATACCAATTACAATATAATTCATAAGTATGAACTACATGACAATCAACTAATAAAATGTACCAGAGTTTGTTCCCACAATTGCTTCTTCAGGCTGTCAGGAACTACATGCCAATTTACGTACGTAAGTGACACGTTATCCCTTGCTAGTGTTCCCACAAAATTACTGAGCTCTGTGATAATTTTCTGATTATCCGAAACGGGTTGATGATCTTCATTCAACGTAATGACAACTTTATTTTCAGCCGTCCTTGCATGAACTTTAATCATTTTTGTAGGTCCCCTGGGTTTTCTAGGAGCTAGCATATCATATTCCATGCACAGAACAAATAAAAAAAAAATTAATTCACTACGGCTCATAGTGAAATAGGAAACAAAAAACAAAGAATGCATTAAAAATGGAAACACGAGGTAGATCAATAAATCCAGATTGCCAGGCTAATTAAATAGAGTAAAAATGGAGCATAAAGTCAATTTCTTAATTACTGTCAGAGGAACATATTTATATTTAATATATATTAATTCACTACGGCTCATAGTGAAATAGGAAACAAAAAACAAAGAATGCATTAAAAATGAAAACACGAGGTAGATCAATAAATCCAGATTCCCAGGCTAATTAAATAGAGTAAAAATGCATGTACACAGTACCTTTAACAGCTTCCTCCTCATCTGTAGCTTGGTCCACATTAAGTTCAGGAACATCATCCTCTTGTAATTGAGGTGTAGTACTCAATTTTTGTTGTTCCCGCAGTGCTAGATAAGCATTTATGGAACCGGGAGGTACTCCATTGACTGCCTTGTTCAACAATTTGGAACAAGTTGGTTTTACAGTAGGTGCACGATAAGAACTTGTCACCTCCTTCTCAACTGCAGCTTTCTTCCCTTTGTTCCTGACGGGAGTGGCGACATGTGTCGATTCTCTTTCAATGTCAGCAGGCTCTTGTGCTTTTGCTTGTGCACGAGTCCTACGTCCCACCCCTGTCTTATTTGCCTTGGCAACTCTTTTTCTCTGTAATCATGCAATTGTATCATTATTATCATTTTATCTCTAAATTTGAAAATATACAAAGTGATTAGTTGTATCAAATGAACATTAAGGTCTTGCAACTTGTTTATAGAGATCAAGGTCCATGATTGACTTGTTTCGATGTTATTTTATTAGTTTTATACTATAATATAACATGTAATTAATTGTATGTGATTTATGTGCAATAGACGCTACTTTTATGAATGTAAAATAAATCAGTCTATATAAACTTTTACTCGCATTAAGCTTAATTCCTGAGTCCTCGGCCCCGTGTCTACTTTCAGATACATTTTTATAACTCCGTGAGAATTTTATAACTATTCAGAAGTAGGTGCTCTAAGTGGCAGCTTACAGTACTACATTTTTTAAGAGATATGTATTTAACAATCTATCACCTGTTCTATCTCCAATTTTGATACCTTAAGTGCCCACAAAATCGTAAAATTCAAAATCTGAAGTATAGCTGACTACACAGAAGGTTTATTTGTAAATACAAACAGCTATTATATTCTGAACTTTCGTAATTTATAATAATAAACTATAAGGGATGGCCAATCAGGCTAAATTCAAAGTAAGATTCCTTTTGTGGAGTGGAAGCATTATTGTAAATCAGGAAAATCATTTTAGAAAGATGGAAATGTATTTTGCTATAATTAAAAAATTAAACAAATACATGGTACCTCCATCTCTGATATATCTTCATCACTCTCAACTTGAGGCTCTTTTTCACGAACGTACTCATCGTCCTCATCAGGATCCTTAGAATGACGGGGTTCTGTCGTGCTATTCTGTCCAGCACCCTCTTTAAGACTAGCAGCTAGTCTACGAACCCCATAAGCTTGAAGAACGCCTTCATTTCGTTTCATACGATCGAGTCTTTCTTTCTCATAGTTTGTCAATGGTGGATTCTGCAGCAAAAAATAGATCCAACTAACAAAGCTTGACTATGTTTAGAAATTAAGAAAATGAGGAAAAATTCTTAATTTTAAATGAAACCTGTACAACAGCCTCGGTTTCTCCAGTAGTTTCGCATCTGCTTGTATCCTTTTGAAGATTTAATTTCCTTCTCACTGTTGTTCTTTCTTCCTCCTTCTCTAGTTGTTCTTCCTTATTTCGCTTGCTCCCCCTAGGTGACCTCCTAAGTAATTGATTATGCTGCTGGAGTTGTTGTCTTGTGACAAATGTACGCTTTACGGGCTTCTTCGGAGACACAAGCTTCTTTGGAGACACTGTAAAATCAAAAAGATAATATGTACATTATATATGCCAGGGAAGGTGAAACATTATATATAAATATAAATATATATAAATATATATATATATATATATATATATGTATATGTATATGTATACCTCCAATTATATTTTTTCTTGGCCGCACCACTACATGTGGTTGCATCTGAGTCATTGGCTCAATTTCCTTGTCGACAATAGTGTCAACAAAAAACTCAATTTCTTCACCATCTTTGCAGGCTTCTAAGAGTCCGATTAAGTCTTTGTCATCTGTCAAAAGCTCCCAACCAGCCTTTCCTTTGCTCATATACACTCCTCCAACTTCAGTGTAACGGAGGTAGTCTCTCACATATTCCATAAGCACTGTATAAGAAAATAGGTCCACCTCAACCCGTGTTACAACGAAAGTTTGTCCACCGACATAAGTACTTTTCTGAAATCGGCCATTGTAATTGAACCTAATATTGATCTCCTTATCTTCCATCCTGTACAAAAAACACAAACATTAGTACAACCATATTTGCACAAAAATACACAAACTTAAAGAATATACCAGAATAAATAAATAAAAGTGAGAAATAAAGAATATTACAGCAGTTTGAATGAAAAATAAAGTATAAATGAAGCAACAGTGCAAGGAATATTACAGCAGTTTGAATGAAAAATAAAGAATAAATGAAAAAACAGTGATAATGATCCATATATTAACTAAATAAACACCAAGTTACACAAATGCACTCAAGGGATGCCTTCATCTGTGCTAACATCATGACATCTTCTCAAGGGCATGAGGTGACAGTGGATAGAGCGATTCTGCTCTTTGGGATTGTCTCAGGCAAGTATATTGATCTGGGACATGTTATTCATCAGGGGATGCTGAGGTTCTTACGGGGAGGAACCACTGGTGCCATTCCATATGGCACAATTGTTACGAAGCTCTGTCGATCAAGCGGTGTTCGTTGGCCAGCCAACGAGCAACTACAGTTGCCGGGAACACCTATTGATCATTCGGCGATCAGTCGGATGACGGAGTGGGATGGAGGAGTTCCCCACCCTCGAGGCCTCGGGTACATATATGATGAGGTGCCAGGGGGACGTCCAGCATTTGTGAGGAGGGAGCAGCCTAGAGCTTCTGGAGCTGGTACTTCACAGACGGAGAGGAGCTCCGAACCGATGGGAGATGCTCATTATCGCCGCCTAGCGAGACGGATGGATACCATGCATGACATCCACCAGAGGTTTGCTTTTGACTTGACACAGGCTCTAGGTAGTGCTTTCCAGGCACAGGGGGTCACAGTTCAGTGGCCAGTATTCGGAGCAGGGATGTAGTATCCTCCACCTGATTCACCTCCAGCAGAGGAGGGGGAGGACTCGGACTCCGAGTAGGTATGTGGGCGCTCTAGCCTTTTTATCACTTTCAATGGGGACATTGAAAATTTTAAGTTAGGGGGTGGTAATCTAAGGAAGAGCATATTATTATGTAGTTTATTATTGCATGTGTTAGTTAGTTCATGTAGTTCACGTTTTTTTTTATTTTGCTTTGATTATTTCTCACGTTTTTCTATTTTTCTCATAATTTTTTTATTTTTACATGTTTAGTGGTAATTGTCGTAGTTAGTATCACGAGCATTTGCATGAATTATGAAGTTAAGCCAAGTTAATTGCCTATGATGAGTTATGTGCGTAGTTCTTGATTAGTAATTTCAATTGCAATGCTAGGTTAGTACTTGGAAATTGCTTGTGTTGGAAATTGTAATTCACATATGTTCTTGAGATAGGATTTAGACGAAATTCCATGAATTCTAGGATTGAATTGAACACCCTTCAGCTTAGGTCTGTAAATCTTAAGTTTGGGGGAACTGAGGAGTAGATATACCTTTCTAAAAGAAAAAGAAAAAAAAAATATAAAAAATAAAAAAATAAAAAAATTTAGTAGTAATAAATTCACTAGAAAAATAAGTGGTAGAATTAACTAGGTTGAGCTCATTAGTACTCGAGTAATTAAGTCTGAGGGGACTTTGTGCCTAGCAACCTAAAGCCCTCGTGGTTTGGGATTGTTGACCCAACACTCGCTACATGGGTACTAGTGTATAAATCTTTAGGGATCTCAACCATTGCACAGTTAAATAAACCACTAGAATAAAGTGAATAATTGGTGTGTGAAGTCTTGTGGTGTTCGTAACGCATTTACACTGCGAAGCGCTCTGACCTTAGACCGAGCAATTAATCACCAATAAAAAGAAAAAAAATATAAGGAATAAAATAGAAGGGTGTGGACATTCTTTGGGACCTTGGCTTTTAGTTGGACTTGAGTGACGGGGTGTTAGTTTTAAACTTTTACGATTCTTGATTGGGATTCTGTGGGAGTAGTAGTTTTTGTCTTGTCTCAATAAAAGAGCATGCTTGCACACATTGGCACTCCACACTTGTAAATAGAAGAGTAATTGACTTGGTAGCGAGAGAAGTGAAATTCGAGAACATTAACACAATCTGAGGTATTATAAATGTAATATTCGTAATTTTTTTATATTTAATTGTTATGTATATATATATGTATTGTATAAATTTTTGAAAAAGTATTTATTGTGCAATATTTTATTAGTATTTTATGATGCAAATATTTTATTGTGAAAACTTTTACTAATATTTTAAATTGCAAGATTTTATTTTATTATGAAATATATTATTAGTATTTTATTGTGTAGGATTTAAAAGTATGTTGTTAATAAGATTTTATTAATGTTTGGTTTATAAGGTTTTATAAATATTATGTGGTTTTAGTTTTAAAAAGAGTAAACATCCGTGTCCTATTTTTAATACGTAAGGTTTATCCTTATTATGATTAGTACTGTTAATTAAGATATCTTTTACGTAACAAATAGGTTATAGCTTATATATACCGTAGCCTTGTGAAGGTTTTAACCACAAAAGGTACGCTTTCTTTTAACCCTACTGTTATTCTCTACTGTCGTTGTGTTTTCTTTATATTTCTATACTGATGAAGCTGTGATATAAAAAATAGATTACGTACAGTATGTTTTGAAACCCTCCTGTCATTCTCTCTGATTGTGTAGTTATACTGATATCTCTGATTGTGTAGTGATACTGATAGATAAAAAATAGGTTATCTAAAGTACGTTTTCAAACCCTCCTGTTATTCTCTCTGTTATTCTGATTGTGTACTGATATTGTTATGTAAATGAAGATTATTCTCTATTTGGTTATATTCTTAATGTATACTGTATCTCATACCGTTATATATATGAAGGTTACTTATATTTTTGAAAATAAGTGTTTTGTAACAGGAAAAAGGTTTTCTTCAAATCTATATTTTATTATATTTAATTTATTATATTTTTATATGACTTTAAGAATTATATATGTGTGTATTTTATGCATCAGTAATATGTGTGTATGTGTAAAAATGTGTTACCAGTGATATTTGTATTTGGCAAAGGTTTTTAATATTTATTTACCATGTATTAATTATTATATATTTTGATTTGGAAACAATTAAATTATTTAACTACTTTTATTCATTTAATTGATTTTGTGTACATTAAAATATTTTTATATAGGATGTTTTCTGGAAACAAAAGAAAAGAGATTTTATTAGTTCTTAATTTATTTAAAAGTAATAGTTTACTCCTGTTCCTTGGATATCATGTTTGGTCAGTTGGGCAGTGTCAGATTATATAAATATCAGTATCAGTGTTGGCCAGTTGGGCAGGGTTAAAATATATGTTAGTCCTAAACCTTACTGGGGTACTGTTAGAAATCATAGGGTTAAAAAGATTGTATTCTTATTGTCTAGTAGACTGATAATCCTTTATTTTATGATTAAAAATCTGTGTAGGGCTCAGTGCTGCGAGTTATAAGTGATTGTTTTGCTAAGGTAAGATTACTTTTCGCACTTTCAGAATTGTTTCAAATGCTTTATACTGCTTTGTTGTGAAAGTTTGGGATTGATAAAATATTTTAGATATAAGGAATTCCCAGCTTGTTAGGTCCAGATATGATTGTAGAAGGGGGGGGTTGAATACAATCAGTACCAAATCGTCGCGGAAGTGAATCTGATTGAATATGATTTGTTAATCAGATTATAATTAATTAATATAACAATGTTTGAAGTCGTTATATAATTAATATGGTTCAGTTTTAATGTCCACTAAAGTTCGTAGAATAAATTCGACAGGGTATATTCTAGATTTAGTGATTAAAACAACCGGGTTATCAAAGCACAGAAAACTGTGGATATAACGAACAAGCAAGTTACTAACAACTTGAAAGCTTTACAAATGCTTTGAATACAAAGTGAATGAACACTTTCAAATGAAGAAACCAAGCCATATTTATAGGCAAGGCTTTGTACATGCAAGACAATCACTAGACAAGACAATTACAAGCTAGCAAAGACAATTACAAGAAGGGTAAGACAATCTAGGCTTGGGCAAGACAATAAGGGGCAAGGGAAGACAATCTCAGATTGTCTACCAAGCTTCAACCAAGTCAGTAAGACAATCAAAAGGGAAGGGAAGACAATTCCTTTGTCAGAAAGACAAACACTACAAACGGCAAGACAATGGAGGATTGTCTTGCACACCTTAAGCATTCGGCAAGACAAGACAAACAGATTGTCTTGCTGGAAGTGTGTCTCTCGGCAAGACAAGACAAACAGATTGTCTTGCAGACTTACACATGCCTTCGGCAAGACAATCTTCAAGGATTGTCTTGCACACCATTGAAATGAATCGGCAAGACAATTAGAGATTGTCTTGCTGATTCAATCAAGGCTAATGCAGACAATGAAGAATTGTCTTGGAAGCATGATGAATCCACTCGGCAAGACAATCCAGAATTGTCTTGCTGAGGTGATTTTTGTGATTAAATAAAGAAATAAAATGGTATATTAAAATAGAAAATTATTCACTTAATTAATTTAATCATATAAATTCATAAATTAAATTAATTCGAGAGTGAATTAATTTAATAAATAAATTACATAATTAATATAATTATTTGAGAAGTGAAATAATAGTCTATTAAAATATTTAATCACACAATCTTCAGTAGAACAACTTCCGGTCTTCTTTAAACTTGAATAATTTCTTCTTGATTTGTCGAACGAGCGAACTACCACTTCTGCTTGACTTCAAATATTTAATTTGGATAACTGATACATAGATGTACTGTCTGGTTCATCTGTATCTAGTTAAATCAAATATTCTTCGTCAAATAAACAATAAGAATTTGGTTAGTTCGTCGAGTCTTCGTCTTGTACGTACATCTTCATTAAATGGAATCTTCTGATGAAATAAAGTATAGAAACTTTATGTCTTCTGAATTCCTGGACGTGCCACAAAAGATTATTTGTGCACTGAGGCTTGAACATATTAATGAACTTCTTTCAGTGGCGTGCAGCAGCATCCTGGAACTTATCTGACATATGATTTCCATAAATCATTTGACGTTCTTCGTACTGATTCCGATGACTTGCTATTTACTGAGCTTTCTTATCTGAGTTGAGTTGTACCTCTTTAAATACAAATAGGCTGAACATATGCCTTTCAATCTCCCCCTATTTGTTTGTTAACATAACATGCAAATTTCCTAGAGGATAACTCAACTAACAGATAAGACAAAGATTTAAACAATAGAATGTAAATAGCAAAAGTTTATGGCTTGCATTAAACATTAAACCATGATCACAAATAGATTACAAAAGGATGTTCCTTGAACATATCTAACAAATATCCTAATCAATCTATTCACTCAGAATGAGTGACTTCTCCTTCTTCAGCATCAGAATAGTGAATAATTGGAGTAGAAGGCTCATTCTGAGTAGGCTCTTCAGCTGCAGTGGATTCTCCACGCTTCTTTCTTTCACGAGCCAGAGCTAGCTGGTGAAGAACTTCCAGATCCACAGGGTCTTCACGGAAGTCAGATGGCTGAGATTTTGTTACACCCTTCATCCTCCGAAAGTATTGAGAAATGTTTCTTCGAGTGCAGTAGGATGAGATTACATCATCAGCATCAGACTTGGCTTTAGATGCGAAGCCCTTGGTCCTTAGTAAGGTGGATGCTAGAGCCAGACGTTTGGCAGGGTACTTTGGCAAAGCCTCTTCATTTAAATAGACAGTGCAGAGGATTTCCAAGTGAACAAACTTGACACAGTAAGGGTTCTTAACAACCTGAGGACTGTTGAAAACAGCACAATCCAACAGTTTGTCACGAAGAAGTTCATTCAAGTTTGAGCAACGCTTGACTTTGTTGCGAAGTACCCAGAGCTCAGATACGGAGAATGATTTGAGAAATTCGACAGATAGTCTGAATGAACCATTTCTCCGTGTGTAGACAATCAGCTCCCATTCTTCTAGCAGTCCCCTAACAGCAGTAGTTACATATTCCAGTTCTAAGGCAAAGGCATGCATAAACACATCCTCATCAGGGTTCACCTCTCGAAGGTCATATATCAGAGATAAGAACTTCTTATCATCGAAAGTTTCCCTTTGAGGTCCATTGAATATTCTCCTAGCAATGTCCCAGCCTTTTCCTTCTTTTCTTTTAATTTCAAGATTCTTCTGCTTGATCGCAGCATCATAGATTTTTTGCTTTTCAATCTTGATTTGTTCCTCTGTGATCAACTTGTCTTCCAGAAGTTTCTGATAATCACGAAGCTTACGCTTCCTGGCTTCATTTTCTGCTTTGAACTTCCTGACATTCTCCTCGTGTTCAGGATCAACAGGTTCTTCCTGAAACAAATAGCTTTCATCAAATTTACCTTCTTCTTCAGCCTGACGATAGGTAGCATCGAATACGTCATCATCATCCATGTCTTTGGGATAATCATCATAATTGTCAGTGTTGAAGACATTTTCAGATTGATGTAGTGGTTCTTTGCCTTTAGACCTTTTATAGCTTTTATCAGCTTCAGAAGTTTCTTTGCCACTTGCTCTTTCTCCACCCTTATCACTCCTGTCAGCATCATCCTTATTACTCCTATCACCAGCATTGCTGTGATCATCTTTGTCCTTATCTTCCTTATCCTTCTCCCCCTTAGTTGAGGGATCCTCTGGAGTGGACTGAGCTGTTGACGGATTAAGCTTTAAGTGATGAATAACTTGAGCCAGAGTTTGCTCCAAGTTTCCAAGCTTTGTCAGACAGAGCTCCTGAGATTGATCAAACTTGTCCATCCTAGAATGAATACCCTTGACATGAGCATCTAATTCCTGTTTGAGAGAAGAATATGAAGGATCAACAACTTTTTCCTGTAGAGTCACCAACTCTTCACTTCTGAATCTGGCATTCTCAGCATTCAACCTTGAAATCTCAGCTTTCATAGCAGCCAATTGTTCCTGTAACAGATCAGTGTTGGTGTGTGCACTCACCTCACGAACACTCAAAGATTTATCACTATCCTCTCGTGCATGTGTGTCGCTCGGTGTTTGCCTGATTTCACTCGTGTTTGTCACACCGTCACCAGTACCTGTATAGACAACCATAGTACCATAAGATGGAACTGTAGGTTGTGAAGGAACAAATTGTCCTTCAGATGCCTGTGAAGGCGGATGTACTTGCAGGTTGCCAAGTATAGCCTGATCCAAAAAGAAAGATTGATCAGAAAGTTTTTCATATGACATTTTTTGAATATCTGTGCTCTCTCTAAGTGAAGAATCAAAAGACAAAGGTTCAACTAGCGTGAGTGCTAGTTGCGTGCTTGACTCTTTACAGGATACCGCGGTCGGACGGCCAATTTCAATAAATGCATTCTGTGGAGAGAATGAATCTAGAGACTGTATATTTACCATGTCAGTGTCCAAATCCTTTTGGGAGGAAATGGATGCGGCTGCAGTTGTCTCCGGTTCTGCCACCCTTTGCTTCTTATGAGACAGAGCTGCGGGTTCTCTCAGAATTGCACTACAAGTTCTTAGAATGGGCACCACTGCAGAATCAACGTACATTGCTCTATCAGCATCATTCATCTTGTCACTTAAGAATAGCATTAAGAACCTTGGAAAGTGACACTCCACTTTGTCATTTTCATGAATGGATCTCTGAGAGACAGAACCCATTTTTCTGATAATCTCCTTTAGTAATATCTTCCCGAAGTTAATTCGACGATTGTAAGCCACGGAGAATCCAAAGATTTGTAGCATGGAAGATATATTGTGAAAATTCTGCCTCGTAGTTGGAGCAAATACCTTTGCCAAAGTATCGAAGAAGACATCCCATTCAGCCTTCAATTTGCTTTTAGACATTCTAGGGAGAAAAATCTGTCCCTGGTAGTGGATGTCTTGGAAGAATTGAGTTAACTCAGCACTGGTTGGTTCCACTTGAAAGTTATTCCTTGGAAACCCTAGAATTCTGTTCACATCATCAACAGTTATAACAATCCTTCGTCTATTTGGTAGATCACCAATCAACTTATAATTCTCGAGAGTTGTAGAGTTGACGGCATTAGAGTAGAAGTCGAAGAGTGGTTGCACTTGAATAGGAACATCAGCGGTTAGTGCAGTACTGACAAGACTTTGTTGAGTCAGAAAGCGAATCCATTTCTTGAAACGATCAGAACAATCCTCGTAGTTTAGGTTAGCACAATAATTGGTCTCAGCAATCTCAAATTCTCCGGCCATTTTTAGTAATTAAAAATTGAATTAAGCGAGAAATTTTCAAATAAAAGATTAATTTTCAATTATCTCGCAAAGTTCAATTAATAATTAAACTTGATTAATTAATTATTAATTCGAAATATTAGAATAATCTCGAATTAAAAGTTAATTAATTAAAATGGAGCTTAGTCAAATAATCCAACTCAGCCAAACACTCCCTTAAGTTCAAACACCACAAACTCACAAAATCAGCCAAACAGTCCCTAATTGAGAAAATCCCCAAATTAACCAAGAACCCTAACTCCAAATCCTTTCAAATCAGTTCGAAGGTCACACGAATAACACAGATTAATCGAACTCTAGTCAATCCACAGTACAAACTCAGTCGAAGAGCTTTAAAAATCGACTAAACTTCGGCGAAAATCTGACTAAAATCCGGCAGAGTTTCGTTTAAACAAGGACGAAATCGAGTAACCAGCAAGCGTGAAAGCTTGTAAAAACCAAACCCAGCAAGTTTTTGATGATAAAACTTGAAAAACAATGAACGGAAATCGTGTATAGGAGAGGGCAGATGGAGAAGATGAAGTAGGATCAGCAAGACAATCGAATTGTCTTGCACGATTGTCTTGTAGATATATATATACACGTACGCAGTAAGACAACGGGAGAGTAGTCTCGATAAGACAATTCAAAATTGTCTTGCCGAGACCAAGTATAACAGACAAAAGGCTGTGTCAGTAAGACAATCTGATTGTCTTACTGATACGACAACTGACTTAAGACAGACTCGGTAAGACAATGGGATTGTCTTGCCGAGTTGTTTGAAAATCGGTGAAAAACCGGTTCAGCAAGACAATCTAATTGTCTTGCCGAGCCTAATTGTAGACAAAACCATTGTCTTGCCGAAAATCAAATAAAAATAATAGGATTTTTGATTATATTAAAAGATAAAACATTTTGCAATTAAACTAAAAAAACTATAATAAAAACAATAGTATATAATACACGAATATTTTGTAAATTTCAACTTTAGTTAAATATAACTATTTACGACTTTAACTTTAATTCAATAAAATGAATTAACTTAAAATCAAATATTTATACTTAATTAATTTTGAAAAATACAAAATAATTACAAATAATTATCTAAATGCCTAGAGAATATTACAGGGGAGTGTATGAGCATTTAGAAAATCATTTACTAATTTACAGGCATGCATAATTAATTAGAATAATATCAGATAATATACAGAAAATCATATAAAATCTAATAAAATAGATATAATTATACAGAAAATTCACAAAAATATACAAAAACATATAATGCATATGAAAAATATATACAAGAGAACTATGTCATATTTAACATCCCTAACTCACAAACCAGCTTAGAGAAAGTGGATTCATCCAGTGGTTTCGTGAAGATGTCAGCAATTTGCTCAGTCGTGGGTACAAAATGTAACACCACTGTACCATTTATGACATGTTCTCGAATGAAATGATACCTGATATCAATGTGCTTGGTTCTTGAATGTTGAACCGTGTTAGGAATCAATAATTTTTGATGATAACATAAACATTTTGTAACATGTCTTACTTAGAACCTTTATCAAATTTCAGTTGTAATTGTTATGTTTCTTGTCTTTGGGAATTATCAACGGATGGGTAGAATAGGATGGCTAATTGTAAATATCCAATGCCATGTAATTTTATCTAAGTGAAGGATATTCAACTGATGAGATGTAACTATTCAACTGATGAAGACTGGATGATGTTTCAACTGATGAAAATCAAGCATTCAACTGAAGACAAAGTGTTCAACTGATGATGCTGAGGAATTCAACTGATGAGACTGGAACAGCATTCAACTGATGAAGTTTGTAATTCATTCAACTGATGAGCCGGGCATTCAACTGATAAAGTCAATAGCAGTTGAAAGTAACCAGAACTTTCAACTGATGAAGCAAAGAGCAGTTGAAAGTGACTAGAGCTTAAGTCTGACAAATCACATGGATCGAATTACACTAAAATAGACATGGAAGCCTAATTAGGAAAATAAAGAAGAAGCAGAAACATACTTATCTCATGCAATGCAATCTGGATCAAATCAAGATGATGGTCAAAGATGAAGACATCTCAGAAAGCATGCATAAGACAAAGTTGTGCAGCATTGTTTTTAGATTAGAGTGCATTTTGTAATCTAGCTAAAAGCTTTGTAAAACTTGGAGTATATAACCAAGTTAGTAGCATCAGTTGAACTTGTTCAAATTACTTGAGAGAAAAATCTGAGAGTTAGAACTTGTTGAGTGATGAACCAGCAGCTGTGCGAATTGTAAAACAATCCACAGATTCTTCTATATAAAATCTCACGGGTGGATCATTCAATCCACCCGTATTTTTAATACTTGGTGTTTTTCTGTCTATTGTGTTCTTAGTGTATTATTCTTGAATCTTTTAAATTTGTAAAAGATTGTATTCAACCCCCCCCTTCTACAATCTTTCTCATAGTTGGTGTAAAATAACAATTGGTATCAGAGCCAGGTTCCCAACAAACAGGGAAAAAGATCAACACTGCTAGAGAAAGATGGGAAAGAAGGATGCTGGAGTGAAGATTCCTGTTCTTGACAAAGACAACTATTTTCACTGGAAAGTGAGAATGCATCTGCATCTGTTGTCCATTGATGAAAGCTATGTGAACTGCATTGAAAAAGGACCTCATGTCCCCATGAAGGTCTGCACAAGCATGGGAGCTGATGGTGAAGACATGGTAGGTAAGATGATTCCAAAACCTGTCCATGAATATTCTCAAGAAGATACTGAGGAGGTGCACAAGGACAAGAAAACCATGAACCTTCTGTTCAATGGTTTGGATCAAGAAATGATTGATAGTGTTATTAGCTGCACAAGTGCCAAAGAAGTTTGGGACACCATCAGGACTATCTGTGAAGGGAATGAGCAAGTGAGAGAAAACAAGATGCAGCTTCTGATTCAACAATATGAGTCATTCCATTTCAAGGCTGGTGAAAGTTTGAGTGATACATTTAACAGATTTCAAAAACTGTTAAATGGTCTAAAGCTCTTTGGAAGAGTATATCAAGTTAAGGATTCAAACCTGAAATTCTTAAGAGCTCTTCCTAAAGATTGGAAACCCATGACAGTCTCTCTCAGAAATACACAAGAATTTAAAGACTATACTCTAGAGAGACTGTATGGAACCTTAAAGACTTATGAGCTTGAAATGGAACAAGATGAAGAGATTGAGAAAAGCCAAAAGAAAGGGCATTCATCTGTGGCTCTAGTTGCATCTCTGGAGGATACTGTCAAGGACAAGGGAAAGTCTCAAGTTGAAGAAACTGAGAAGTTGGTCAAAGAGGAGAGCTCAGAGTCAAGCAAAGGAAGAAGAAAGGAGAAAGAAGTAGCTGATTCTGGTGAAGAAAGTGATGGAATTGATGAGCATCTAGCCTTCCTGTCAAGAAGATTCTCCAAACTGAAATTCAAAAAGAATTTTAATTCTGCAAAATCTTTTAAAGGCAATCCCAAGTCTGATAGAAGCATGGTAGACAGATCAAAATTCAAGTGCTTCAACTGTGGGAATGCAGGTCACTTTGCAAATGAGTGCAGAAAGCCTAAAGTTGAGAAGAAGTCAAGTGAAAACATTGACTACAAAAAGAAATATTATGAACTTCTCAAACAAAAGGAAAGAGCATTCATCACAAAGGATGATTGGGCAGCTGGAGATGATTCTGATGAAGAGGAGGAGTTTGTCAATCTAGCTCTAATGGCCAACTCCACAGATCAAGAAGAAAACACTGGAAGCAGTAGTCAGGTATTCACTACAAACCTAGTTGAGTTAACTAAAGATGAATGCAATGCTACCATTAATGAAATGTCTACTGAACTGTATCATTTGCATGTTTCTTTAAAATCTCTTACTAAGGAAAACAGTAGAATTAAGGAAGCTAACACCTTTCTTAGTGATAGAAACAGTGCCTTAGAAGCTCAATTTATTGAATTTGAGAAGCTGAAGATTGAGTGTCAGACAGCCAAGGATGATCTCTTGGTTGTTCTGAAGAGAGAAGAGGTCATAAGAAAGCAGCTTGATAAGGAACAAGAGATCATTGCCAAATGGAAATCTGGTAGAGATGTTTCCACCAATATCATTAACATGCAAGGCAGAGAAACCTTTGTGGAGAATGAATGGAAGAGGAATAAGAAAGTGCTTAAGATATCTGAGAACAGTTCAGGTGATGAGAATACTGATGATGATCATCAGTTGAAGAACAAAGTCTCAACTGATGAGAGTCATCAGTTGAACAAAAACTCATCAGTTGACAAGAATGTTCTCAAGAAGCTTAACAAGAAATATGGTCCTGTTAAAAAGAATTTTGTTAAAGGTGAGAATAGTTCTTCTGAGACCAGTGATAGTGTTAATAACACTCTTCATTCTAGTAACAAGAACAAGAAGAATTTGGATACTAATGAGCATAAATCTGAGGAGACTAAAAGGAAGAAAGGAAATAGAAATGGCAAAATAGGAGTTAACAAGCACACCAATTACACTCCCAATGCTAGTGCTCTTAGGAAAACCTGCAGTAAGTGTGGTAGTGTAAATCATTTATCTGCTAATTGTAAAACTGTGGTTGCTCCTAATTTATCCTTGCCTATTCCTATGACATCTGTTCCTCACATGAATTTATCTGCTATGAATATGATGCCTGGTTTATTGCCTCACAATCTCTATTCTCAGCCTAACATGCCATATATGTTCAATCCTTATTTCAATGCCTTTAACATGCCTCAATTTCATTCAAACTTGCATGGTATGAACAATTTATGCATGACTCAAAGGCCTGTGTTTGAAAACAAAGTTGATATTCCAGTTTCTCAACCAAAACCAAAGATTGAACCTATTCAATCCAAGGAAAAGGTTGAGAAGGTGGAAAAGGCTGCTAAGACTAACAAATCTGGACCCAAAGCAATTTGGGTACCAAAATCAACTTGATCTGTTTGTGAAATGTGTGCAGGGAAACCACAAGAAGAATTTGTGGTACTTGGATAGTGGATGCTCCAGGCACATGACTGGTGATTCCTCCCTGCTCACAAAGTTTGTGGAGAAAGCTGGCCCTAGCATTACCTTTGGAGATGACAGCAAAGGATATACTATGGGATATGGCTTGATTGCAAGAGAGAATGTCATCATTGATGAAGTTGCATTGGTGTCTGGTCTTAAGCACAACTTGCTTAGCATCAGTCAGCTCTGTGACAAAGGTTACAAAGTAAATTTCACTTCTGCAGCCTGTGTTGTCACCAAAGGAGATGACAACAATGTGGTTCTGATTGGACAAAGAAAAGGAAATGTGTATGTAGCTGACTTCAATTCTGTCAAGTCTGAATCTATCACTTGCCTTCTCAGCAAAGCAAGCTCAGATGACAGTTGGCTATGGCATAAGAGATTGTCTCATCTAAATTTCAAAACCTTGAATGAGTTAGTAAAGAAGGACTTGGTAAGAGGTCTACCAAAGCTGGAATTCTCAAAAGATGGACTTTGTGGAGCTTGTCAGCTAGGAAAGCAAAAGAGAAGCTCTTTCAAAAGCAAAACTCTTTCATCAATTGTGAAGCCCCTTCAGCTCTTGCATATGGATTTGTTTGGACCAGTTAACATCATGTCTATTTCAAAGAAGAAATATTGCCTAGTGATTGTTGATGATTTTTCAAAATTCACTTGGACTTTCTTTCTGCATTCTAAGGATGAAGCTGGGAAAATCATCATCAATCATATCAAGGCATTAAACAACAATCCAGATGTCAAAGTTGGAAGGATAAGAAGTGACAATGGGACAGAATTCAAGAACTCTGTGATGAAAGAATTTTGTGAAGAAGAGGGAATTACTCATGAGTTCTCTGCACCAAGAACTCCACAACAAAATGGTGTTGTTGAAAGGAAAAATAGAACTCTTATTGAGGCTGCAAGAACCATGATTAATGAAGCTCAACTTCCAACCTATTTTTGGGCTGAAGCTGTGAACACTGCTTGCTTCACTCAAAACATCTCACTAATTACCAAACCTCATAATCTAACTCCCTTTCAACTCTTCAAAGGAAAGAAGCCAACAATTAGCTTTCTTCATGTATTTGGATGCAAGTGTTATGTTCTAAGAAATCAAGGTGAAAATCTTGGAAAATTTGAGGCCAAGGCAGATGAAGCTATTTTTGTTGGATACTCTGATGGAAAATCATTTAGAGTATATAATCTGAGAACCAACATTGTTATGGAATCAATCCATGTGGTTTTTGATGATAAGAAGATTCAAGGATTCTCAGATGAAGGATTTCATGATAATCTCAGATTTGAAAATGAAGGTGAAGGTGATCTGTATGACAGTGATGATGATGATGACATTATTCAAAATGTTGGAATTAATCCTGGAATTAATATCCCAACTGATGACTCTCTAGTGCAAGGAACAACTGCAACTGGAAATTCAACTGAAGCATCAGTTGAAACTACATTGGAGGGATCAGTTGAAACACCTCAAGGATCATCAGTTGAAAGAATGTCTCAAAGTTTCAATCAGTCTAGAAATAATGAGATGTCAAATTTAGGGGGAGCTTTCCAACATGGAAACCTGAACTTCAACAATGAAGCCACATCATCAAGACAATCACTTCCACCACAAAGAAAGTGGACAAGGGATCATCCTTTTGAACTAATTATTGGAGATGCAAATGCATCTGTACAAACAAGAAGAGCAACTCAAGATGAGTGTTTGTACAGTGCATTCCTTTCACAGGATGAACCTAAAGTCATAGAAGATGCTCTCAAAGATGCTGATTGGGTTCTTGCTATGCAAGAAGAATTAAATCAATTTGAGAGAAACAATGTTTGGAAGCTGGTGCCTAAGCCTAAAAATAAAACAATTGTAGGAGTAAGGTGGGTATTCAGAAACAAGGTGGATGAGAATGGAGTTGTCACCAGGAACAAGGCCAGACTTGTTGCTAAAGGATACTCTCAATCTGAAGGAATTGATTTTGATGAGACCTTTGCACCAGTTGCAAGACTGGAAGCAATAAGAATGTTCCTAGCTTATGCTGCTCATGCCAACTTTAAAGTTTATCAAATGGATGTCAAGAGTGCTTTTCTAAATGGTGAACTGGAAGAGGAGGTATATGTCAGTCAGCCTCCTGGTTTTGAAGATCCAGAATTTCCAGGGTATGTTTACTTTTTATTAAAAGCACTCTATGGACTAAAGCAAGCACCAAGGGCATGGTATGACACTCTGTCTCAATTCTTATTAGATAATCATTTTTCCAGAGGAACTGTGGATAAAACACTATTTTACAGAAATGTAAATGGTGCCTTTATTCTGGTTCAAATTTATGTAGATGATATAATTTTTGGCTCTACAGATGAGAAACTTTGCAAGAAGTTTGCTAATCTTATGAAGAGTCAGTATGAAATGAGCATGATGGGAGAGCTCACCTACTTTCTTGGTTTACAAGTTAAACAAGTAAAGGAAGGTATATTCATAAATCAAACTAAGTACATCTATGATCTACTTAAAAAGTTTGATTTATTGGATTGCAAAGAAGCTAAGACTCCCATGCCAACAGCCACCAAATTAGAGTTAAGTCCTAATGAGAAATCTGTGGACATCTCTAATTATAGAGGCATGGTTGGTTCTCTTTTATATCTGACAGCTAGTAGACCAGATATTATGTTTTCTACATGCCTCTGTGCTAGATTTCAATCTGATCCTAAAGAATCACATCTTATTGCTATAAAAAGAATATTCAGATATCTTAAGGGAACACCAAATCTTGGCATTTGGTACCCTAAAGACTCTGGATTTGATCTAATTGGATATTCAGATGCTGATTTTGCAGGATGCAAAATTGATAGAAAAAGTACAACAGGCACCTGTCAATTTCTTGGTGACAGACTGATTTCTTGGTTTAGCAAAAAGCAAAATTCTGTATCAACCTCTACAGCTGAGGCTGAGTACATTGCAGCTGGAAGCTGTTGTGCACAATTATTGTGGATGAGAAATCAATTACTTGATTATGGATTAAATCTCTCAAAAATCCCAATATTTTGTGACAACACCAGTGCTATTGCTATAACTGAAAATCCAGTACAACACTCAAGAACCAAGCACATTGACATCAAATACCACTTCATAAGGGAACATGTGATGGCTGGTACTGTTGAAATGCATTTTGTTCCAAGTGAAGAACAAATTGCAGATATCTTCACAAAGCCTCTTGATGAATCCACATTCACAAGGTTGGTAAGTAAATTAGGTATGTTAAATTTCTCCTAATTTAGAGTGAATTTTTCTGTAATTTGGCAGCCAGAATTTGATTAATTTTGATTTATCAAAATTGAATTAATTATAATTCTGGATAAAATCTATAATATTTCAACTGATGAACTAGTGAAATTGTTTCAACTGATGTTTGAAACAATATCCTCCTGCGCTGTTTTTCATTCAACTGATGACATCAGTTGAAGACGCCTTCAACTGATCTTCATCAGTTGACTAGGAAGTTTAAAGAGGCGCTTATTTCATCCGTTGAAAGTATTATCAGATCTGAGCCGTTGAAATTTCTTTTGTCTCTCTCTTACTTTATATACACGATCGTGTGTGTAATTTTTGTAGAGATAAATAAGAGTAATTTCTTCTCAACGGTAATTTCTCAGCCAATCACAGCAATTTTCTGAGAAAGTATTTAAGTGTTTTAATCTATTTTCATTTCTTTTCATCTTACTCTTTCGAATTCTCAAAGCTCTCTTCTCTCTCTGTGCAAAACCAAGTTCTAATTTCTCTTCAAGCTTTCTCTGTAACTGCAATGGCACCAATGAAGAAGTACACTGCACCAAGTGGGTTTATCTATGAGAAGAACAACTTTGCGTCATTTGTGGATACTAAAGCTGTGGAGGAGAAAGAGTATCACAGGATGATGGAGTTCATCAAGTCAAGCCAGCTCTCTTATGCTATGACTGAAGCTCCCATCATCTACCATGAAATAGTTGAGGAAATGTGGACCTCTGCAGAGTTTAATAGTGAGCATGAAACTCTAACTTTCTCTGTCAATAATAAAACTTACTCTGTTAATGCTGATGTTATGAAAGCATGCTTTAAGATTCCTGAAAATACTGTTTTATCTTTGCCTAGTGATAATCAGTTGGTTAATTTACTTTATGCCATGAATTATGTTTTGCCAACTGATGCCTTAGGTAAAATAGAAAGAAGGGGTCTTAGGAGAGAATGGAGTTACTTATGTGATGCATTTATTAAAGCATTTTCTGGTAAAATTAGTAATTTTAATGCCCTTACTTCCCAGATCTTACAGATGCTTTACATGTACCTGACTAATGAATATTTCAACTTTGGTGGTTTGATGATCCAAGAAATTGGGGAGAAACTAGGTGATAAAACTGATAGACCTAGGAATATATATTATGTCAGATTTCTTATGATGCTAGCTAATCATCTCAATGATAAGCTAGTTATTACTAACAAGGAAGCCAAGCTTCCCAGTTTTGTGCAGGAAAAGAGAGTCTTTAAAGACCTCTTTAGGATGAATTTATACCCCTCCTTGGAGGTGGTGTACCTGCCAACAATGGAGGCTGGAAAGCACAAAGAGGTACATGGCTTTCCTACTACTCTCTCTCAACCCTCAACTTCTTTGCTTTCTGCTATCAGGGCTGTTGAAGAGGCCCATCAACAGCCTACACAAATAGCAAAACCCTCTAAAACCAAGTCTTCTAAACCAACCTCAGATGCCTCCCAAAAGGCATCTGTTGTAAAAACTAAGAAACACAAGCCTGAGGGGAGTGTGATTGGAGGAAGTGAGGGGGAGGGAAAGGGTGATCATCAAAGAAACCCTAAGGATAAGGATGGAGAGGTGAGTGCTAACCAGCCTAGCCACTCTGCAGTCTCCCAAAAGACTGTAGATGTTAATATGGATTTAAGCACATCCCTAGCAGCATCCTCCCAAAAGGATGTTGTTATTGAAAACAGTCCTCAGCCAAGGACACAGTCAAAAAGGGGGAGGGACACCACTTCTTCACCAATAAAAGCCTATGGGAGAAAGAAGCCAAGAAGTGACAAACTGAAGCACTCTGCACACACACAGGCATCCATTCTGGACTTCATGCCTTTAACTTCTCAAAGTCAGATTGATGTGACTCCAATAAATGTGGAGTCACAGCCCCCTTCTTCATCTCAACCAATCACCCATATTCATGATCTTACCATCTCTACTGCTCAAACACAATCCCCAACCTCCTCTGTGGATGTGGAATTAATTCACACCACACTTGTAAATTCTCCATCTTTGGATTTCATGGAGAAGCCCCCATCTGAGATTGATCATCATCATTTTGATGATTTGTTGGATCTTTCTCTTCCAATTCCTTCTTTTGTGAAAGTGTGCTCTGTGGATATACCATTAAAATCAATCACCACAGACTCAACTATCACAGCCTCTAAACCTATTTCTTCATTTTCTTCAACTGATCTCCCTCATCAGTTGACAAGTGTTTGTCCTTCAACTGATCTGCTTAACAGCTCTCATCAGTTGAAAGCATTCTCTACTCATGTTTCAACTGATGTCTCTCATCAGTTGACAACTGCTACTACTTCAATTACTTTACCTTCTTCTACAGCAGTTGATCACATGGTAGCACAAACACTTTTAGGATTGAGTGGAGTGAGCTATGGAGTGGAGAGGCAGCCTAGTGAGCTGGCAAAAGGAGAGGGTGTGGAGAGTCTGGCATTTTCTTCTAGCCAGGAAAAAGGAGAGGATATGAGTGACCCTTTAGTAAGGGTAAGTGAGGGAGAGGTGAGTTGTGTGGTGAGCCAAGGGGAGCCCTTGATGCAAGAAAAGAGAGAAATTGAGAGAAATGCAGGTGTCAGTGAAGGGTTTAGTGAACAAGAGTTTCAAGCTGAATACAGATCCATATTGGATGGTGTTTCACTAGACCCTGAGACTTTTACTCATGGAATGTCTTCCATTCAAGATTTTGCCAGATTGGACAATCAAGCAGCTGAGAGGCACCTTAATCTAATTCACACTACATCTTCTATGCTTAGAGCAAAGGAGGCATTTACAGCTCTGCCTGCCAATGCTGGAGATGATTTTCAATATGATGATAGTGATGAAGACCTCAATGATGCTCTTGAGGAATCCCTTGGTGAACAACCTACCACTTCTCTACCTTCATGGCTCTCCATGCAGTCTGCAAATGCAATGGTTGTCAGCATGGAGCTGGAAAGGCAAGCCTCCACCATTCTTCAATCACAACCTGGAAGCTCATCCTCCTCTCAAGCCATCTCTGCCACCATTGCCAGTCAAGCTTTGGAAAACCTCAAGCTTCACAAATATCAATCTCTCCACTTTCAGAAAGAGATAGAGCATCTCAATTGTCTCATTGCCTCTGTTAAGACTGATCTGACCAAACAAATTGATGAAAAGCTTCCAGCTCAGGTCAAATCAGCTATTTCTGGTTCTGAGCAAAAACAACTGCAATTGGAAAAGCAAGTAGAAGCTCTGGAAGGCAATGTCTATATCTTAAACTCTAGGATGGATGAGATGTTGCAGCATCAAAGAATTCAGACTGGACTCCTTCAACATCTTCTTCTTGCCTCTGGTGCTTCTCTTCCCAGTCCATCCCTTACACTTGCTGCTAACAAAAAGGGGGAGAAAGAATTACCAACTCCTGCAGAATTAATCAGTCAAATTCCTCCTCCTTTCCACACTGAAAGGGAAAAGCAAAAGATTGAAAGGATGAAAGAATTGGACTCCATTGCAAAGAGAGTGGCTCAATTGGGCAAGAAATCATCTACATCTTCTACAGCCACCACAGCTCAAATCTCTTTTCCAACCACAACCACAATTCTCAGGGTAATCACACCTGAGATTGTTATTCCCTCCAAGACAGAGAAGGGTGAGCCATCATTTCTGAATGAGTTCAAGCCAACTCTGTTTCCAAACAATTGTGGTTACTCCAGGCCTGGAAAAGACTCAAGCTCAATCTACTTTCCATTAGCCAGGCCTGACAAAAATGAATACAAGCTTTTGGGCCAAGAAATCAAAAGTTATAAAGATTGTGCAGATGTGGCCTTAAAGACTCATTTTGCCATCATCTACAGAGAAGGCCAGAAGTTGTTTATTGGAACTGGCCATCCTCATTACTCATATGCAAAAGCTGAAGAGGTGGCCAGAGAATGTGAAAAAGAGGAGTTTGAATCCCAACTCTCTTTAAACCAAATAGAGGTGGATGAAAGGTTTGCTATTGAGCTGGAAGAGGAGTTGGCAGCTGAGCTTTTAAATGAGGAAAGATTGCCTCTTGAATCATCTCCAAAGAAAAAGAGAGTCAAATCTAAGACTAAGATGCCTGAGGCAGCCAAGAGAAGAGAAGAAGTGCCAGAAAAGCCTATCTCAAAGCCTTCTTCTCCAATCAAGGACACCACAGTGGTACATCCAGATGTCAACTTCCATGATGAGCCAATAATGCCAAAAGAGGAGCCAGTTGACTTGGAAGATATCCCAATTCCAGCTTTTCTTGTTCAAGAACCTTCCAAGCCAAAGAAGAAAGTCAAGTCTGTTGCTAAGAGGATGGCTAACCCTCCTAAACCTCCAAAAGAACCTGAAAATCCTGATGACTATCTGATCATTGCTAACATTGAAGAAATTTCTGAGTTGGAGCTGGAGCTGGATGATCTTCAAGAAGTAAGAGGAATAGAAGCAACTTCAAAGTTACCTGAAAGATTGGTATTCTCTTACAAAAACAAGGGTGATGTCATCTGGCCTCTTCACAGAGTTCTGAATTCTGAGGGATTCAGTTCTCTAACAAAAATATATGGATCTATGAAGAGGACTGGAGGATTTACACCACCTGCAAAGCAAATGGTACTAAAGAGAATCCTTGAGATCAGGAAGGAATGGAACTCAGATGCTAGTCTACAAAGAAGGCTGAAAATTCCCTACACTGGAAAGAAAATTCATCATGAACCTACTCCAGTTATGGAATTTAGGGACAATCAAGGTGTTAGGAGATTTTTCAGACCTAAAGATCAACTCAAGGTTGCTAGCTTGAATACTCTGAAGACTCTCCAATCCAAGCTCAACAGACAAGATAGTGATGAAGAATGGTTCTACAGGATCTTTCAGAAGCAAATTAATATTCTTGAAGAAAAACTTAAGTCCAGAAGAAGAAGATCTTCTAGGAACAAGTAACTGCTCAGTCTAGAGGAGCATAATCATCTGTAATCTTTTCTAACTCTTGTATTTAAATTCTGCATTTTATTTTATTAATGTTTTTGTTATCATCAAGTGTAGAATTTATGTCTGCATCTTGTCCAGTCATAAATTGGGGGAGATTGTTAGGAATCAATAATTTTTGATGATAACATAAACATTTTGTAACATGTCTTACTTAGAACCTTTATCAAATTTCAGTTGTAATTGTTATGTTTCTTGTCTTTGGGAATTATCAACGGATGGGTAGAATAGGATGGCTAATTGTAAATATCCAATGCCATGTAATTTTATCTAAGTGAAGGATATTCAACTGATGAGATGTAACTATTCAACTGATGAAGACTGGATGATGTTTCAACTGATGAAAATCAAGCATTCAACTGAAGACAAAGTGTTCAACTGATGATGCTGAGGAATTCAACTGATGAGACTGGAACAGCATTCAACTGATGAAGTTTGTAATTCATTCAACTGATGAGCCGGGCATTCAACTGATAAAGTCAATAGCAGTTGAAAGTAACCAGAACTTTCAACTGATGAAGCAAAGAGCAGTTGAAAGTGACTAGAGCTTAAGTCTGACAAATCACATGGATCGAATTACACTAAAATAGACATGGAAGCCTAATTAGGAAAATAAAGAAGAAGCAGAAACATACTTATCTCATGCAATGCAATCTGGATCAAATCAAGATGATGGTCAAAGATGAAGACATCTCAGAAAGCATGCATAAGACAAAGTTGTGCAGCATTGTTTTTAGATTAGAGTGCATTTTGTAATCTAGCTAAAAGCTTTGTAAAACTTGGAGTATATAACCAAGTTAGTAGCATCAGTTGAACTTGTTCAAATTACTTGAGAGAAAAATCTGAGAGTTAGAACTTGTTGAGTGATGAACCAGCAGCTGTGCGAATTGTAAAACAATCCACAGATTCTTCTATATAAAATCTCACGGGTGGATCATTCAATCCACCCGTATTTTTAATACTTGGTGTTTTTCTGTCTATTGTGTTCTTAGTGTATTATTCTTGAATCTTTTAAATTTGTAAAAGATTGTATTCAACCCCCCCCTTCTACAATCTTTCTCATAGTTGGTGTAAAATAACAAACCGGATTGTTGGAAATGGCTATGGCACTTGTATTATCACAAAATATAGGAATTTTGTTTACTACAACACCATAATCATTCAGTTGGTTCTTGATCCACAAGATCTGAGCACAGCAGCTACCAGCAGCTATATACTCAGCTTCAGCAGTAGAGGTAGACACAGAGTGCTGCTTCTTGCTATACCAGGAAACCAACCGACGTCCTAGAAATTGACAGCTTCCAGACGTACTCTCCCTACAACCCTCCTTATAATTCTCCACAACAATCACCTCACCAATCATCATACAATTCTCAACACCAATCTCCTCCACAATACAACTTCTTCCCAGACCAACAAGCCTCCATTCTTCCCTCTCAATCTGAACCAATACCTTCACCTACACATCCACATACCATTCCTCCACCACAATCCACCTCTCAGCCTCTGCCTGCTGATTCTGCTATCAATCCAGAGCTACAGGACTTCAGGACAGATTTACAGGTAGCTCAGGTACTTTCTAATCTCACTGATACCTTTAATATTGATATTGCAGATTTTGATTGTGATATTGGATTTGATTTCCAGACTCCCAGCATTGAACCTGTCAACACCCAGGTTCATAACCAAGCTGACGTTTTCGTTTCAACAACTGATTCTTCGTCAAACACATCAACCGACACTACTCAAACACCAGTTGTTCGAAAGGTAGCCCGGAAACGGAGTGGTAGTGCAATTCTGAGAGAACCCGCAGCTCTGTCTCATAAGAAGCAAAGGGTGGCAGAACCGGAGACAACTGCAGCCGCATCCATTTCCTCCCAAAAGGATTTGGACACTGACATGGTAAATATACAGTCTCTAGATTCATTCTCTCCACAGAATGCATTTATTGAAATTGGCCGTCCGACCGCGGTATCCTGTAAAGAGTCAAGCACGCAACTAGCACTCACGCTAGTTGAACCTTTGTCTTTTGATTCTTCACTTAGAGAGAGCACAGATATTCAAAAAATGTCATATGAAAAACTTTCTGATCAATCTTTCTTACCAGATTTATCCTGGTCAAGCTTTGTGGCAGTGGCCATGGGTGTCTTTGCCGGTGAAGAGTCTTCTAGATTGAACTTCCGAAGAAGATCTCTGACATACTTGGATTGGCAAATGAATATTCCATCTTCCTTTTGGCTTACTTGAAGACCAAGAAAGTAGGACAGCTCACCCATCATACTCATCTCATAGTTACTCTGCATCAACTTAGCAAATCTCTTGCACAAGTTATCGTTAGTAGAACCAAATATAATATCATCAACATATATTTGTACAAATATCATATCTTTATCATGCAATTTGTAAAAGAGAGTTTTGTCTATGACACCTCTAGTAAAGTTGTTTTCTATTAAAAACTCAGAGAGAGTGTCATACCATGTCCTTGGTGACTGCTTGAGTCCATAGACAGCTTTGAATAGGAAGTATACAAAATCAGCAAACTCTGGATTTTCAAAGCCAGGGGGCTGTTCCAGATATACTTCTTCTTCTAGCTTTCCATTCAGAAATGCACTTTTCACATCCATTTGATATACCTTGAAGTTGGAGTGTGCAGCAAATGCAAGAAATATTCTGATGGCTTCAAGACGAGCAACTGGAGCATAGGTTTCATCGTAATCAATTCCTTCTTCCTGAGAATAACCTTTTGCAACCAGTCTGGCTTTGTTTCTTACAACAATGCCATCACCATCTAACTTGTTACGGAAGACCCATCTAGCTCCAATGGTAGATTTTCCTTTTGGTCTTGGAACCAGGGCCCAGACTTCTTGTCTCTCAAATTGATTGAGTTCTTCTTGCATGGCAAGAACCCAATCAGGATCAGCAAGTGCTTCTTCTATTTTCTTTGGTTCTAGTTGAGATAGAAACCCAGAGAATAGACATTCATTTGTCGTAGCACTTCTAGTCCTTACACCAACATCAGGATCACCAATAATCAAATCAAAGGGATGATCTCTGCTCCAAATCCTTTCCCTTGGAAGTTGTGTCCTTGATGATTCAGCAGTATTATCATTAAGCTGAAATGTGTGACTAGTTGATCCATCAGCTCCCCCTGAGTTGTTGCCAGGTTGACTTGATGATCCACCACTGGCATCAGTGGAATCTCCAGCATTATTGCTATTTCCTCCACCATTGCCTGGATCATCATCATTGTTGTCATCTCCTGTTGCAACCTCAGGTGGAACATCATCATCTGAATCAGAATCTGGATAGTTGTCAAACTTCAGAGATTCAGATGAATCAGCAGATTGTATACTTGGAAGTTTAGTGTCATCAAATGTAACATTGACACTAACTTTCACTGACAGAGTATCAATTATAAAAACTCTATAAGCATTATTTGTATAACCAACAAAAATTGCTTCAGAAGCCTTTGGTTCAAACTTGTTCAAGTTCTCTTCACCATCCTTGAGAACAAAACACTTGGCTCCAAAGACATGAAGATGTTTAACATATGGTTTCTTGTCTTTATACAAATGAAATGGAGTTTTCATATGATCCTTGTTGATCAAAGTCCTATTCTGGGTATAACAAGCAGTGGCCACAGCTTCAGCCCAAAAGTACAGTGGAAGCTTTGATTCAGCAATCATAGTCCTTGCAGCTTCAATCAGTGTACGATTCTTTCTTTCGACGACTCCATTCTGCTGAGGAGTCCTTGGTGCTGAATACTGCCTTCTAATTCCCTTTTCAGAGTAAAAGTTGATTAGAGTTTGATTCTTAAACTCAGTTCCATTGTCTGATCTTACAGCTTTTACAGGAACACCTTTTTCCAACTCAACCAACTTGATATGATCAATTACTGTCAGGGGAGTTTCATCCTTGGAAGAGAGGAAGTAAACCCAAGTAAATTTCGAGAAGTCATCCACAATGACTAAGGCATATCTTCCTCCATCAATAGATGCAACATTCACGGGGCCAAACAAATCCATATGCAACAAATGAAGTGGATCTGTAATGGTATTGATGGTTTTGCCTTTGTGAGATGCTCTCTTCGCTTTTCCTTTCTGACAAGCTTCACAAAGATCATCAGTTGAGAATTCCAGGGAAGGCAACCCTCTCACTAGATCTCTCTTGACTAGAGAGTTCATGGTTTTGAAGTTGAGGTGTGAGAGCTTCTTATGCCATAACCAACTATCTTCAGCAGACGCTTTGGCGTAGAAACAGTGAACTTCGTTTCCTGGTCCTGAAGACAAATCAGCTACGAATATATTGCCTTTCCTTATGCCACATAGTGAAGGACGCTTATCCTTGATATGTTTGATGATACATATCTCCTTTTCAAAATGAACATAATAACCTTTGTCACAGAATTGACTGACACTCAGGAGATTATGTCGAAGTCCTTCAACTATTGCAATATCTTCTATGATGATCCTCCCAATTTTGTACTTGCCATATCCCACAGTACGACCTTTGCTATTATCAGCAAAACTGACTGTAGGGCCAGCTCCTTCTCTTATGTCCTCCAGCAGGGATTTGTTGCCAGTCATGTGCATTGACGCTCCACTGTCAAGCACCCAGGTAACACGAACAACTCCACTGGCACCCTGCAAAAGACAACTTGATTAGACAGTCTTTGGGACCCACACTTGATTGGGTCCGGCAGTCTTAAAGAACTGATTTCTATCAGGTAATACAACAGAGCCTCTTGGACTGATACTTGGTTCAGATTTGACTGAACTTACTTCCTTAACAACAGCCTTATAAACCTTGGTTTTAGGCTTTGGAACATAAGTCTCCTTTCTCTTGTGAGAAGGACTAGCAGTCTTTGATCTAGCATGCTTGTTGTTTGTGTGTTGTCTAGGTGATGTGTTTTCATTTTTAGCATGCAAATTTTTAAAATAAGCAGACATCAAATTGAAAGCACAAGTCATACAATTATCAACACTACAAGATTTATGACATGCATCAAAAGCAGGAGCAACAGAAGTATCAGTCACAGTAGTAGGAACATCAATAGATTCTACTCTAACCTTATTATCAGATTTAAAGTTCTCAGTAGAATGACATCTATTGTTCTTGTTCTTACTATTAACAAAATTATTGGGCTTGTTGAATTTAGTTCTCTCAGAGTTGACACCTAAACCAGCTTTAGGCAACCTAACATTGCCTTTCACTTTAATTGGTTTCAGGTTTGTCAGAATCTCATCTCTCATCTCATTACTCTCTTTCATTTTAAGGTCTTCCTGTTTTAGTTCATATCTAATGACAACAGGAGTCTCTAAAAGAGGTTCAGCTTCTGAGGTTTTAAACAAAGGTTTAAGGGAATCTTTCAAAACAAAAGGAATCCCTCTCTCTTCAGCACTCTTCTTAAAAGGAGTAATGTTACTAGCCTTACCTACAGATTTGTTATAGTCAAAGCCTATTCCAACAGTTCTCTTGATCTCTTGTTTATCATTGAGTTCTTTGACTATCAAGGAGGCATCCTTAAAGGCTTTACATTTCACTTTCTCTTCGTCTAGCTGAAGTCTTAAAGCAATCTCACCTTTCTCTAGAACTTTGACTTTAGCACATTGTAATCCTAAGTCCATAGTCAATTGTTCTATTTTAGGTTTTAATACTTTCATCTCATTCATTTTATAAGCATGAATTTCTAAGACTAAAGTATCAATTTTAAGATTAGCAGCTTTCATCCTTTTAATAGCATCATCTCTTTCAAGTCCTAATTGCATAAACAGTTTAGGGCATGTAGGATCTACCTGAAAGCTTCCAGCAGGAGGAGGTGAAGATGATCCAGTAGTAGCCATGAAAGCAACATTCCCTAGCTGCTCCTCTTCATCACTATCTGTATCATCCCAGCTTTTGCCTTCTGCCAGATAAGACTTGCTTTTGAAACCTTGACTTCCAGAAGTACCATGATGCTTTCTAACCAGTGCATCATACTTCTGCTTCAGCTCATCATACGAATCTTTTCTTTTTCCTTGAACCTTGGGCTGTTTGC